>NW_010185989.1:0-15353 GCF_000695765.1 Mesitornis unicolor
TGCAACTTAAGGCCATTTCCTCTCATTCTATTGCTGGTCACTTGGGATAAGAGACCAACACCCACCTCACTACAACCTCCTTTCAGGTAGCTGTAGAGAGCGATAAGATCTCCCCTTAGTCTCCTTTCTCCTGACAAATCCCAGTTCCCTCAGCTGCTCCTCGTAAGACTTGTCATCCAGACCCCGCACCAGCTTTGTTGCCCTCCTCTAGACATGCTCCAATGCCTCAATGTCCTTCTTGGAACGAGAGGCCCAAAACTGAACACACTATTCGAGGTGCAGACTCACCAGTGCCGAGTAGAGGGGCACTGATATCCTATCCTATGATATCTTTCCTGTCATTTATGTGCAGAAAAGCACAGGATTCCCTTGTGTCCTGTGTCGTATTTGCCAGTGCAAAGACAATATTTCAGGTACCTTAAAGGAACTTCTGCTTGTTAGATATTTACAAAAAGTCAGCTAAATAAAACACTGATTGTCCTTTTTGATTAGAATGGGTACTTATGCACGTAACTTGGATGGAGATACCTCTTTCAGATTCCTAATGCAGGTGTCTACACTCTGGAGCTGAATATCATCCTCACTTCTAGCCTTCTTTATAAACCAGGGATACTTGCTTATGGGTCTTTATGCAAATACTATCTCTAGCATCAAGTATTCATGTCAAAAATAAGTGATTGTTTAAAAAAAGCTGTACTTCACATAGCAGTCTCCTAATTACATATGCATATGTCTTTATATTAATTTAGTGATACCCTCTTAAAAAAGACCAGCAGCTCCACAGAGATTAACTGCAATACTCAATGGAAGTCTAGGTCTAAACATCTTTTCAAAATACTTGCTTGCTGTTTCACCAATGATTCCTTTTCAAAACACACATTGTGCCTCTCTTAAAGAAGTGGGTTGCTACATCTACTTTAAATGTTGATCTAAACCTTTCTGAAGAGTCCAGCCATCAGTCCTTCTGTGGGGAAGTTACTGAGACACACCACTGCTGCAGGTGTTATTTCTTTTCATATTACTTCTCTTGCGGACAAGCCACTTGTGTTATACCAATAGAGGAGGCTGGAATGAGCACTATCACTGCACAGAGGGCAGCTGGCAGAGGTACTAAACAGTCTTTGAGTCCCATACATAATCCAGTGGACTGAGAAAAGGACAACGTAACATCTTTGGAAAAGGCACAAATGAGTGTTTTGTACCCACGTCCATTATAGCATGTGGTACTTTTCCATTCTTTCATTTGACTAAATCACAGCTTCATGATAAAATGATGAGACAAAAAGAACGTTGTACAAATGCATTTAGTATAATGGCTGAATAAGCTGACTCTGGAGAATCTAGCATGTTCAAGCAATTTTTTCTTTCTGGTTTTTCTTGACACTAATTCTACTTCTGGCTTCCTATAATACCCAATTGATATGGAAATTAAAGCATGAGTGAAGATCAAACAAAAAGTCACAGTACTTGAACCTTGTTATTCTTCCCTTCCTGGACAAAGTAATTTGTATTACAGTAATGCAAACTCAGTTACACTAAGCAAATATCAATGTCTGAAACCAAAGACATAATACTGAACAACAAGATGCTGGCTGAAGGATTTCAGGAGATTTTGGGGTTAATAAAACATAATTTTACATATTTCTGAAGCCAAAGTTTAAACCAAGAAACCTTTTAATCTCAAAGTACCATATTTTTGAAAGGAGACAGAAGACAAGAGCTGTCAGCAGGACCCTGTAACTTCCCTTTGTGTTACATGCATGTAATGTTTATTGTAGTTCTTATCTCTCTACTGATAAGAAGCCTTTATCAAATGGGATATTCGCTAACTTACCTCTTCTTAGCTGCAAGTGACATCTTGCAAACCTTTCAAGCAATATCTTGCAAACCTTTCAAGCCTATCAGATAAAGAAAGCATTGGTTACATAATGGGGCTTGAATATAGCAAACTGTTGCACTACACTAGATATGACCGCTATCTCCAAGGCATAAGAGTACCAGAAAAGTACATTAAAAAAATAAAAAATAAACACAAGAATATAAACACAAAACAACTCTGAAAAAGTACATTGAAATTCTGTCTTTGTTTAGGCAGTTGCTCTATCACCTGATGACCCCTCCCAAACTGAGGAGGAGAATCGGGAAAAGGGAAGGAGACTAGTGGGTTGAAATGGAAACAGATTTAATAAAATAATAATAAGAAACTAATATGAACGCCAATGTTAATATAAAGTACACAAAATTAGCTCATGCAGTGTTCACGAGCTGCGCGCTCCCAGCAGTGAATGCTACATATCAAACTCTGCAAGCACCACAGCTCCAGCAAAAGCAGTATGGTCACAACAAATACAGGAGTAGGCCTTGGTAGCAGGATGGGTGAGATTCTCTGTGGATGACAACCATTGAGGAAAGAGGGCCATCCACAGCAAACTCCCCGATTTGTGGTGTGCGTGACATTTATGGTATGAAATGTGTCTGTTGGCCAACTTGGGTCAGCTGCCCTGGCTTTTGCTCCTCCTAGCTTCTGCACCTGGCTAACTCAAAGCTCCTGAAGATCTTGATCACTGTGGCAACCTGCATACCAGAGCTGGCCAAAAACTAAACCAAGTGTCTTTGCAACTTTGTTTCTACTGAATCGGGTGCTGCAGTCTTCTCAAAAATGCGGCTTTCCTGAACAGAAAATTGATTCTATGATTCTGTACCAGCAAAACCAGGACAACTTCGCAATGGGCATTCGGAGTTTCAAGAGGTTTAAACTCACATAGCTATTCAGTCTTACAGATATGCAAAACACCCAAATGCTGCAGTCAGATGAAAATGTCTCAATATATAATGCCCTCCTCTGAACTTTGTACAGGGTTACTCAAAAAAGAGCCTTAGAAAAGGTATCCACAGGCCTGAAACACACTTTGAATTTGGGCTCTACAATTTTCACTCATAATGTCACAAGATACTAAGAAAAAATTTCTTTGGCTGTGTGACAGGAAATTAATCACTTCTAAGAATAATGAGTCAACCAGAGTGATAACATTCTTGTCTTTAGTGTGACAAGGCAAAAATCTGATGAAGCACTAAAGAATGTCATAGACTTCTGGTAATTTCTACTTTACTTTTAAAATGCCTCTCAGCTATTTTGGGTGGATTTTGCAAAGGACAGCAAACACTCTTGCTGAAGCAGTTATTGCTCCTGTAGATATTGAGGCCATTTCTTTCTGGGAAGGACTGTACTCAAGAGGACAAGGGAGCAGCTTGTGTTTTCATGGAAGTTTCACTTGGAAGACAGATATGCTATTTTGTGAACTGGTAACCTGAATATGGGACACAGATGTGCACAATGTAGAATGTACATTCAGTTTGTCTGACTTAATTCCTCAAAGTTAGCCACAGCTGAGGTACCTTAGGAATAGAACAACCACCAGGAGCCAGCTAAGGACTTGCAAATGCTTTGATTCATCAAAGAATTACACATGTACTTTTGGACTTTAACCAAATGACAAATAGATGTAAAGGCTTAAAATGAAGTCCACACTTAAACATTGGTATGTACTACAAGTCTTCCAGAACTTGGCACAAGTCAGTAAGAAAAGTTGCCCTATGTGAATCTCATCTGGGAGTCACGTATTCTGCTGCAGCTTTATAACATGTGAAGCACCATTTGGGAGAATAGTTTCCCCATTGTACATGAAGATACAGTTCACTTCTCAGTAACACTTCATAACTATAGGCTGTTAAATTAAAGTTTGAGGGCAACAGAATTCTTTTGGATTGGCGTCTGCATCCCTCAAATTCATACAGTCATTGGAGTGATGGCTGAAAGGGATCTCTGGTCCTGCCTCCCATAAGAAGCAAGGTTATTGCCAACATTAGATCAGATCAGCTGTTGCCTAGCTGAGTCCCAGGAACCTCCAAGGACAGAGTCCTTGACCTCTGTGGGTAAGCTGTTCCACTGCTGCACTATCCTCCTAGGGAAGAAGTTTTTCCTAATGTCTAACATGAACATCCAAAGCTGCAACATGTGACTGTTGCTCCTTCTTATATTATCTGCCACTGTTAAGAAAAGTTTGTCGCAGGCGTCTCTGTAGCTCCTGATTAAGTAGCTGTACGCTACTGTTAGTTTGACCCATAGTCTCTTCACCAGGCTAGGCTAGCTCAGGTCCCCAACCTCTCCTTGTAGGTCCATGCTCCATGCCCCTAATCATCCTATTAGTCCGCTCCTCGATCCTCTCTAGGCTCTCCTCTTCCCTCTTGGGCCGCAGAGTCCACAAAACTGAAACTATTTCAAGTGCAGCTTCACCAGTGTGAAATTATCACCTCCCCTTGGACTGCTGGCCAGGCTGGCCCTGACATTGTTTGCTATGCACTTTGTGTTGTCTGCAATGAGAGTGCACTGCTAACTCACCACTTCGCATCCCTGTAACTCTCAGGTCCTTTTCAGCCAGTCTGTTCCCAACCTGTACTGATGCTTGGTGTTATTCCTCCCGAGATGCAGAGATTTGCACTCCCCTTCATGAAGTTCCTGTTGGCCCAATGTGCAAGTCTCTTCGGACTGTAACTCTGCTGTTCAGCATGTTAAGCATTTCTCCAATTTACCATCACCTGCAAATTTGCTAAGGGTACGTTCTGTCCCCAAAGTTAAGTAATTAACTTTAATACAAGCTACAGGAATTAGTACTGATTAGATGTTATTCTGTGGTGCTCCCAAAGCTCATGTGAGAAAAATGAAACATCCCAGTCAGGATTTCTAGTTGTCAAGAAACAACCAAGTATGGAATGCCAGAGTCCGCAAAGCAGAAACATCTGCTGAATAGTTCTTGCTTTTTGCAGCACTGTGCACTCAGGATGAGTGCAAAATTAAGAACGAAGAAGATGTGCTCAAAAAGAATTAATGAGAGCAGAACAGATAAAGTGGCTAATAAAATGTGGGCAAGAACTGGCAGGTGGACAGTATTCACCATTTTTATTTTCTTTATAACTTTTGTATTCTAGGTGAGTTCTTCACTGTGAATTTATCCTCCTCAATGAACAACATACCTTTGGGGTACTTCAGAAATAGAAACTGAAAACAAAACTTTGTAGTCTCTAGTGTTTTACCCATAGGTTCCTCCACACACATAAGGAATCCGTTTTTTCTTTACCAGAAGAATATTCCCCCAGATGAGTGAGGGCTGATGATATCATATGGGATAAACTGCAGGGTTTTTAGGGGCCAAACTCCGTCTTCACATGGAAGAAAAAGAAAACAAAGCACCTTTTGTGCTGTTCACCAACTAATGCTTTATTAAAGCAATTTTCCTGGTTTACTTTTCTTCTCCAGAAAAGGTATCAATCAGACTATTTTCACTTAGCACAAGGCATTGTATTTCTTAGGTTAGAAGAAATACCTGTTTTGTTTGACTCTACCTTTCATGTATCATCTTTCCTCAAGACAAGAGAGCTTTAGTGTTCAGTATCATATCATATCTTTATTGAAGTATGGTCATAGCAAGGAAAAGGAACATTTGACACCCATAGAAAGGCAGTTTCTTTTAATGGAATTGAGGACTTACATGTCTATAAAAACAAAACTCAGGCAATTTTTCTCCTGAAAGATGGAAGAAAATCCTATGAAACAGGTCCCTCAGGTCTGAATCAGGACTAGGTGAGTGACCAGTTTTTTCAGAGGACATGTTGATCATGACTCCATTTCAGAAACAGCAAGCCTATTTTGTGCCAGGGTAACTCTGCCAGATGATACACTTACACGGTTTTACCACCAAGAGGCTCCCATGCATCCTTTAACAGTTTCAATGGCTTGAAAATCGGTTTGCTTCATACTGCATGTTAGCCCGTATTTCTTAAGGACCACTGAGGAAGGCCTGTCTGTTCCTCTGGTGACACTGCACCTTTTTTCATGTTTTACTGTTTGCATGGGGCCACCAATGAAAGCCATCCACATTACATTTGCATGTTCAAAGCAGTGGCACAGTCCTCCTTGTAGTGCTAAACAGTTAATGCACAAAAGTGGAAGAGCTACAGCCAGTTTTCTTGAGATTGTTTCTCTATTCAAATGATTTGATGCATGCAGAAAACCAGTTCAATCTCTGCTTTCAATCAAACTGATTTAGACTCACACATACTAGTGTTATAAATCACCTGGCAATGATTTGCATGGAAAAGTATTTCTTTTCCTTGCTACTGATTTTGGTTGATTGGTGGAGATAAACCTGAGACAAATTTGTGAAGCACCTCCACTCAGGCTGTGCTAGAAGGCTCACGGAGCACCTGGAAAGACAAAAAGCATGAAGAAATTGAGACTGCTTCTCATCTGAAACTTAATATAGACTGAGGCATGACAGTAACTTAGCCTTTTACGGTAAACTTAGGCCTTCAATACAAAGCACTGACTAGTCTAGAACCTCAGACATCCTCCATCAAAAACAGAAATGCAAAAGCATTTTACCACAAAAAACAGCCACAGTAAGAAGTAGCTCTCCTCAACATGATGATTTGCCCCAAAATGCTGAGTTAAGAAGAATCTGTGAAACTATCCCTTGGCCCCAGGAATACACTGCAACTTGTTTTCCCCACATATGGTATCTTCACTCAGTTTTCTTTATCTCCTCTCTCAACCTGGTGCTAAACTGTTCAATCCTTCCTCACAGTGAAGAACATTTACCTAGATGGGAATTACACACACAAGGGAGAACTCGCTACCAAAAGCAGCTGTTGCAAAGAGCTGGCTTGCATTTGGTTTGGATCTAGGCTCCACTGGAAGAGCAGGGCACCTTGTGGACCTTGAAGAGCATGGGGAAGTCACCTACCTTGTCTAGGCCTGTCCCTCACTAGCTTCTTTCACAGTAGGCTTCTTTTGTTTGATTTGGCTTGTATCATCCATTTGTACAAATTATTCCTGAGCTAAGTCTATACAATACATTAACTCACAGGTTCATTTCCTTGCAGGTGTGTGCTCAGCACAGGTCAGTCTATAAAAGCTGCCATCAGCTATTGTCAAATCAGAAATGAGAAATGTTATTACTGAGAATTGTGATTCTTTTTTCCACTGGCTATGAATCCCCGCTCTACTGCTTGTTTATTGAGTTACAGAATATTGGCAAAACGATGCTATTATGCACAAGGAATGTTATTTCATTTTTTAATGACACTGCACCCACTGTAATTGTGTAACTGCACTTCCTCTGGATTGAGACAACCTGCACGGTGGGACGTCTCACAATTTAAGAACTAAAGTGATGAGAGCATCTCAATTGAAGACAATGGCCAGGCAGAAGGGAGTAAGAAGATATAAGTTGCCGAGAGCTATTTACTCTAGTGTGCTCTTTCTTGGTGTTCCCATTCTCATGGTATTGTATGTCTGGCCTCAAATACCTCCTCAAAGCACCAGCTGCTCTCCCCCTGCAATTGCTCCCAGCAGGCTTCTTTTAGCCACCCCTCCCATCAAGCCCCAGTCCTTTCCCTGAAGAGCAGCAGCCCCAGTCAGCCAGGCTCAGCTCCCTCTGCCTCTACTCAGTGCTCCTCCAGGTAGATATCAGGAGCAGGGAGTCACTTTGCTGCAGCTCAGCATGAGGCAGAGGTTAGGACAATCTTTCCTGAACATCGGCTTATATCTCTCCAGACCTGTGAGCTTATGACTATGATTATGATCTTGAATAAGGATAATGAGGACTGTATGCAAAGCAGGGCTAGCACTGAGGAACATACTATAGACATAATTTATTCAATCCCTTGAAGGACAAACCAGCATCTAGACTAGAAGAGAAATTGACTTTCTCTCACCTAATTGCAACTGTCTATGACATGGACATCTGGAGATGAGCTAGGTATGTCAGGCTCACTCTGTAGCCAATAGAGAAAGCATAGGCACTTTCAGAGTAGCTGTCCTCTGAACCTTTTCAGTGCCGTCTTTTCAATGAAGTACAGGATATTCAAAAGACTCACACTGCTCCCCACAGCTTACAAAGAGGGCTCAGGGTGATGCTGCAGCAGATCACTGTGACAAGTTGTTCTTTCAGCTCAGAGCTCTGTTTTTCAGAGGTGAATGGTTCAAATGGAAAGAGAGGAAAGGCTTTCTGAAGATCCTGAAACTGGGATCTCTCTGGCATATTCAGCTTGCAGGAGCTGGATGGCTGCCTGGAGAAATGTCTCTTGTTCTGGGAAGCTGACAGAAGAAGTGCTTCTTCCAAAAGTCCTGCCCTGCCACCAGCAACTCCAGAAGCTCTGAGCTCCTGGCAAGTGAAAACCAGAGCTCAGGATCTAGGGACAAGCATACTGAATGTAAAAGAAAGGGAACATGGTGTCCATATGGGAAGCCAAACCTGGAGAAGGAACTGTAGCTGATGAAGAGTCATAACCAATGCCCCGATGGTGACTACTCCAATGACATAAAAGTTGGGTACATGTTTTTTCAGAAAACTGCAAAAGATCTCTGGACCAAGATGATTCCTGAGCAAATTTCTACCTCCTGAAAAAACACTGAGTCTGGTATAACTTAGGAGAAAGAGGAGCTTCTACAGCAGTTTCTGATTAAGAAATAGGTCTTGACAACTACTGAAGAGAAATTTGGCTCCTATCTGCCATCTGGAAAGGTAACAACTGAGAAAAAAGACAGGGAGAGAGAAATTTTTCCAGCTGTAAACTCAATTGCTGTTCCAGATGGTGGCAGAAGAAAGTCACAATATAATCACAGATTATTTGCATTCCTGTGTATTCTGATGATTAAATGCTACTTACAACTTGTTTCCTTCTGCAAAAACAAAAGGTGTCACAATTAAAGAAACAAGTGAGCTGAAATTTTGCTGTTACAAAAGGAGGTCACTTTCTGCAGATCTCCCTTTTCATCATGTCTCTGCCCCCCCATCCTGCTCGTGTAACCCATAAAATATTATCTTTCTTCCTAAATATTCTAACAGTTATAATTGCACCTGGCAGGGAACTAGAGACCTGCACAAGAAAGTAACAAATCAGGAATGCTTCTCAAAATGACTCCACCAAGAATTGTCTACATGATATGAAAGTGTAAAGCAAGAAGAAGGCGCTGTCCTCGTCTAGTGTTACTGTCATGCAGGGCATGTCAGCACACCACCACTGATGTAAAGAGGTCCAGAACTTCCACTGAATGCTGAACTACCAAAATTTATAGCTACCAAGGTTTTGCATATTGCATGGCAGAAGAGAGAAGCTCGTTTCATTTCACTAACTCTGCAGTGCAAGTTTTCAGACTCAAACTATATTTTTGTCTTAGGAATATAGCAGTCTCTCCCACTGCCTGTTTACCAGGCAGATCCAGGCAGACAATGCAGAGGAGTAGGCCAACTGGAGCCATGATATTAATAGCTGTGAAGAAAAGAACATTATCATGTCTAATACAGTTATGGACAGATGGCCTGCTTGTAGCACAGTAATCCTTCAATCCAGTTTCAGTCTCTAAAATAAAGCCTCTGCCTCAAAATAAAACATATCAAATAATGACTCATGACCCTCTGCTTCCTTCCCAGGGGCAAATCCCATTACAGAAATAAGTTTCCACTTTTCCTGGCTGTTTAAATCAGCAGCTTTTCTTGTGTTGAAACAGGTTTATCATCATGTTCTTCTATTCCCACATCCATTGCTTTCCTGTTGAATGTGACTCACTCTGCTCCATTTTAGCTTCCCTCCTTCAATCCCAAGGTGTCTGCAAGAGCCCCTGCAGAGTGCAGTAGCTTGCAGCAAAGCCCTTACAGGAACAATTCCCCCACTCCCTCATACCACCATTCCTCCAGAGTCTGTGAAATCTCAGCAGTTCAAACTTCTCAGGCTGCACTTTGCATAGCTCAGTTTGAAAGAAGCCAGACAAGGTGAAAGGGAGAGGACTTTTTTTCCAGATCCTCTTGTTTCTGACAAATTGACGGTTTTATATGGGAAAAGATGAGAACACAGTGATTTTTTTTTTTAAAGAATAATTAGAAGCAATGAATGAGAGGGGGGTTAATAATATGATAGCTGAGAGGCAGCGAATCACTGCTGGCATGTGCCATGACAGCATCTTTGGACTGTGTTAAAATGTCTTGCATTAAAAAGCCCTGTGCACACCTCCCCGCTGAGTTGCTGGGTGATATGCTGGGCACACTGGCCATTCGGAGGGAGGGCTAAGGGCAGCTTGAATGTTTTTAAACTGCCTTGAAATCTCATTGGCTTCCCAGCAAGTGTATGCATACACTAGGGTTTTAAATATGACCTTGGAAGGGCAAAGTGTAAGGCACGCTGTGGCAGGGTGCCCTCCTAGACTGTCACAGCTCCAAGTTCCTTCATGTGCTCAGATCTAACAACCCAGATCCTGAATTTCCTTTCTTCCCTGCTCTGTCTCTGTGATGATTAATAATAGAACAAGCTTCTGTGCTGTCTTTTCTTTCCTCACTCCTACAGTCTTTTATTTAGATTGTTGCTAATAACTGTGGCTGCTGTTTCTCCAGCATCTTAGTAATCTTCACAGTATCCAAAACTCACATTGTCCCTTTTATTCATACTGCCAAGTCCCTTTATTACTGCTTTTGTTGGCTGATACTGCAGTGTGATTCAGTCATCTGCCATTTAGTATATGCCTACACTAATATGGACTATAACATGTCTCAGATGACCTCTAAACCATCTAACCCAGGTACTGGCAGCAGTCTAGCTGTTCTGAACCTCAGTTCACACACAGTAAATTCATGCATGCAAGAGTGCAGATGAAAAACTGCATGATTCTCTGGTCAGTCCTTGAGATACCATGATTAAAAATGTCTTGGATATCCATATGATATTTGCAAAGTTCAAAGTGAATATAACCGTAGTTTACCAAGAAGCACCACACACACACAAATTCACTCCTTCTTATGCACCTTACGTTGAAATAAAATAAAAATTCAGTATGTTAGAGATGAAGAGCTAAAAAAAAATCAGAAACAGAAGATACTCATCTCTCAGCAAATTGTGTTCATCTATAAAGCAAAATATAGATTTTGTGTAATGAAAAATATATGGGACTAAACTGCTAAAGTGACTCTCATTTCTTCTTCCCATCAGTTTCTGCCATGTTTTGAATTTGTGGCTGACTTCACACTAGTGTGGGGATTGTCATTTCAATGTCTTAATTTTGTGACTTTCACTTATTGAAATCATTGTCTGTGAAGTTGCATGTGACTTCACCACAAAAAGGTCCTCAAGTCGAAAATGCAGCCCTTGCACACTGCCACTCAAAGAAGCCAAACAGCAGAATGACGGCAGCTTGAATGAAAAGCAATAGCAAAACAATAAGGATCAGCCTAGCCCTGTCAAACTGCTGTGCTCAGCCAGGCTGCTGTTAACAGGACTCTGAAAGGGTGAGCTGTAGCTGTAACTAGAAGGCAATTCTGTTTCCTGATAAAGAAAGCGGACGTGCTGCATTTCCTTGTAATCTGTGATGCTGCATTTCTCATCTTTCATGATTCAGTCAATTTTTTGTTGTAGAGAATAGGGGGTGGAGAACAGGAGGGAAGAGCCTGGACAAAAAACTCATTCTTCCCTGCTTTGGACAGTCTGGTTTGGTTTATTTTATCTTGACTGTAGGAAAGGATAAAGTAGCCTGCCTTAAGACTCCTGTCAATATTATTAGCAGAAAGGTTTTGTTTGCTCTTCCCTTCATGATTGAAAGCTACAAGCTATTAACATCAGCTGTCATTTTTAAAAAGGCAGAGTAGCTCTTGTTCTCAACTAATCTCTTGACTGCATTTTAGATACAGCTGTACACTTGTTTCTGTTCAAAAAAGCCAGGCACCAACATCAGCCTGGCAAAGGAAGTGTATAAGAGTAACACTAAGCAGCAAATAAAATATTGCTGAGGTAACAGCACCCACACCATCCTCTTTCTTCACTCTCAGTCCGTGGAATTCATAGCCTTGCTGTCAAAACAGACTTCCTAGTTTTGTTACTTTTAGAGTATTTTCAAAATCCACTTCTTAATGACACACAGAAAAGTTCCACACAACTTGCTGACCCAAATATGCTCTGCTACTGCAAGCCTGCTTGGTTCTCTTGACTCTCATGAAGCAATGACAGCATAAACCACCACAAAACTGGCCCATGCTGCAGCTTTCCCCAGTTCTGCTATCCTTGCTTTTAACATGGCTCTCTGTATGAGCTCTGACAGCGTTGGAGCTACACGCTCTGCTGGTCCTGTGCATGGAGCTCCTGTTCAAACCAAGTTCTGTCTTGTGCCTGAGATATCACTTGGCCTTCAGAGCTCATCTGCTGTGATGGGAGCCACCATCCTTTCTGCTCTTTTCGGCCCAGCTGAACCCAGCCTCATTTCTGTTCTCTCCCTGATAGCACTGAGTATCCTTTCCTCCCTAACAGATTCCCAATTCCTTTCCCTGCAGGGACCTCTAAGCTTCACTTTTAATTGCTGCTGTGTACTCTTTTCCAGTGTGGGACACAGATCTGCTTGATGCTGCTCATGATTGCTTGGCAACGAATGCCACAAGCTCTGTTTCTGCCCCCATGTAAAACTCACATGAACAGAGCTGAAAATGAAGATAGTGTGTTAGAATTATTCCAGAATAATTCCACTGAGAGAGTATTTCTGGAGCAACCCTTTGATTCCAGAATATTTCTTGACCAAAGCGGATTTTTCTGGAGTTGGTTTGTGCAGATGTAAACCTCTCCTCTATCCTAGAATTGTTATTGCACAAATGTTTTTTTCTCCATAGCTATTCTTTCAATCACCCCATACTACCATGAGATAGAAGACAGAGAAGAAAACTCACAGCATGAGGGAACTGTGATCAGGCCACTCCTAAGGGAAGCTGGATTAATGAAGAGGGCCTGCTGCAGTTTAATTTTTCTTTGCTACCCTTCAGAGAAAACTTTCAAAATCAAAAAAGGTGTTTGCTGGATGGCTTTCATTGCCTTTCTGCCAGGCTAGTAACTGACTCTACCACCTCATTAGCTGATCTACTCCCAGATTAAATACAGACTGGATTCAACAGGCCCATAACCAGGAAGGGGTAAAGTAGACTAGTGTAATGGAAGTGTAATTGGTTTTGATGTGATATAATGTCAGTAAATGGTCTGCAAATGCTCTGCATTAATTAGCATTCCAGGGCAATCTGTCTGGTGTCCTACCTAACTGCCCAGAGAGGATGTTTATGGAGGCATATATACAAAGAACGCTTTTTGGTTATTCCCAGGTTTAAATGTCAGAATCAAATGACATTGGGATGGGAAAAGGATGTTGAATAAAATAAAATGCCTAGGACAGTAGTGTGCTTTCTTTACTGAGCCTACAAGGTAAATTTGCCCTCACTTACCTAAGGTTTTATAAGCACAGTGAGATGCCTTGTAGTCATGTTTTTCACCTAACTCTGTCTCAGTTCTCAAGTGATTTTCAGTAAAGATGGCAAAGGGCAAGACTGCGTCAGAAGCAAAAATTGGTTGGGAGGAACCACACTACCTGATGGCAAGTCTGACTGGGAATTGCTGAAGATTGGCCGAGCAGCGAGAGCTTGGCCACAAATGCTGCCATATCAGGTAGCACCAGAAGGGACAAAAGCAAGCATGAAAGCATCCCAGCCAGAGATTACTGTGACCCTGCAAAGCACTGCACAATGTGCCTGAACCCCTTTGGAAAAAAAAAATAAATGTAAAGGTCTTTTCCCTGCACAACAGGCACACCACATCTTCTCTAGTCCACCTAGCAGATGATAGGTTTTAGCTTATTTCTTGTTGGGAGGAGATTATGGTTCTGCTGGGAGAGCGGGCCAGCCCTTGGGCTCCCTCCTGGAAGCCTGGGAAATCACAGCAGGCTGACTTGATGAAAAGTGTGTTTGCAGAAGGAGACCATCTCAAATGGCACAGACCACTAAATGCTGAAAATGTGTTTTCACAGCTATGATAGTGAGAGAGAATAAATTCATGGAGTGCATTCTGCCTTGAAAATTACATGACAGTGTAAAGAATGAGTAATGAACAAAAAAAATCAGTAATGATGTAGTCAAGGCAGAAGTAGGTAGAGACCAAATAATTTCACGATAAGCTAACAGATGTATCTTTTGATCAAATTCACTTGTCTGATAGGCCAGCTATATATTTTTAGCAATGACTGAAGAGAAATGCTTCAAGTTTTTACTAGTCCCACTGAATCACCTGTATTTTTCTGCTTCCCTGGAAAGCTCATGCTCTTTTCAGCAATATATGAACACAGTAGTAAAATTTTATTGTTTGATCATAGGGTCACAGTACGTGCCAGCCCTTGTCAGCAATGGCTAGTTTGTATTCAGAGTCACTGAATAGCCACCACTTTATTAAATCAGCACAAGTTCAAATTGTAACTACACTACAGGAAAAAAAATATAGAAAAGCACATTCCCTAGGCAGAAAGACAAACACCCAGTTTATTCTTCAGAATAGGCAATATAATTAATTATACAGCAGTGTTCACCTGTTAATGAAACTTCCCAGCTCACTAGAACTGAAATAAAGCATTTCATAACTGACGGAAATAAGGGCATGATGGTTCGGTTCTTCTGATTGTCAGGCTACCGTGTAGCTCAGTGGAAATTTAGCCAAAAGCAAAAAGTCAGGGGACCTCAGATAAAACCAAAAACTCTCAGTAAAACAAGTGTAAAATGCCTTCCACTAATACTAATTCAGATTATAAATGGGTTTGCTCTGAATGCACAGATGCTTTTTTTCTGTTTGCTTTCTGGAAAGAATTCAGAGGTGTGGATTGCTGGCAGAATTGTCAGAATAAATAGCTCATTTATGTCAATTTTTGAATCTGAAAATGTTATAAAACCTGCCAGTGATTCTAATAGTTTTGCAGACTCACTTAGGGATAGAGATGCAGCCCATGCCATACTGTGTGTGTCCAGCTAAAAAAAAACAAGCAATGCAGCACAAGATTTCACACGGCAAATCCCTGCAGGGAGATGCTTGCAAATAACTTCCAGTAATTAATCCATCCAATGTAGAACAGCATGTAGGAGCTGTTCAGGAACAACAGAGGTATAGAGGAGTGGAACCAAAAGAAAAAAATTGAGAGTTATTTGCTCATTTTGAAGATATTTATATAGGATAAATATGATGGCTTAAAAACACTAATTTAAGACTGATACAGGACATCTCAGGCTTTACCCAAGCCTGTGGCAAGGCTCTCCCTCACACCCAGAGGAAAGGGGGGCAGAAGACGTGAAAGGGTGGCAGCAGCCCTCACCTTCCTGCTCTGCAGCAGCAGAACACACTGCCAGGCTCCCCAGGCATGTCTCTGGGCACAGGTCCCTCCTGGCTGTCTGCTCTCTTTGCTCTCCTTGAGCTCTGTTTCACTGTTCTCACTGACACCAGATTGCTGGTGCAGGGCAAGAGAA
>NW_010185989.1:15384-43199 GCF_000695765.1 Mesitornis unicolor
GTTTAATAAAGGTTGCAGTAAGGAACTCGATGGCTTATAGTTAAACATGGGAAACATTACAGAAAACATGAGGACAGACAACTGAGTGAGAGCTGAGGTCCAGAATCTATGTGTGCTGCCTCCACGTGGTGCCACCACAAATATTTTGTGGTGTTTTCCCTTTCGCTTATTTTGGTTATTGTCCCTCAACACTTTTGGTTTATCTGCTATTTTTTTCCCTTTTTTGCCTGGTGGGGATGGTACTGTGACATAGCTATAGAGGTCGAGCATCAGCCCAGCCTTAAGAATTGTAAATACAGACAGTGACCAGTGACACCAGAGGAAAGAATAAGGTAAGGCAAGTAAGGCAATTTCTCAACTCCTAACTCATGTCTACTGCCAACTCAACAGCTGCACCTTAGAGACTTCCTAAATTACGGGTTGTAACTTTGTTTTTAGCAGTCCTGAATGGATTATTTTTCTTTTCCTATGCATTTGCCCAATCATTCTTTGAACCTGTTTAAATCTTTAGCTATCGTAACAGTCCACCAGAAATAGTTTCACAACTTAAGCACATAAAGGCTATGTAAAAATATATTTAGATCTAGGCTATATATCAAAGTCGATATATGTATATATGCCTTCTACATATGCATATTTATAAGTTTATACATATATGTATAAAATTAAGTTAGTCTAGATCATTTCAGTATGTCTCATACAGTGCATGTTAGCCATGTCTCTGTAGGACAGAAGACCCAGCTGTCCTATGGCTCTCCTATTACTCAGACGATAACTTCTGTCCTGAGTAAATGTGTTTCTTGCTGTTCCTTGTCTCACCTAGACTTCTGTCTCCTATGTACACCAAAACAGCGATAATGACTCACATTCCACTCTTCCACTGTGTTTGAGGTTTTTCCCCTACGTGTACCTGACAGCTACCCTGGCTGGAGCCAGTGTAGTATCTTTCCAGCTGGCCTCCTGTATGTTCCATTTTTGGAAACTTATAGCAGCATTCTACATTTTGTACGTTATGAAAAAAATATGGCCTGCATAAATATTACGTAAAATGGTCATCTCCAGTGCATTCTCCACCTGTGCCAGACAGCAAACAGATTTTGCAGGACATCATTAACATAAACAGTTGATAAATAAAGCAGGCTGAAAACATCAGCTGTATTTCTCTTCTCCATGCCACTTCATTTCTTTACAGCCCATTCTTGGAGAGAAATTAAGAGGAACGCTGTGCCAAATGGCACTTGTAAACACGATGCCTCTTGCAGAGTGTCCTGCCCCTGGGATGCTGCAGTTGGGTAAAGGAATATCCAGGATAAGGTCAAAGCCAGGCACTGAATGGAGGGCAAAGGGTCAATATGGGGGAAGCTCTCTGAAGCTGGGTTCAGGGCTCTTCCAGATCAGTTTTTTGGAAAAGCAATTAGTGTTAGCTCTTCATTCAGAGGCCACGTTTTCATTCAGTTGCATGGAAAAAAAATCCAGATTTCCTTCTAAAATTTTTCAACATGCAAGCAGTTAAAAAGGATTATGGAAGGTTTTAATTTAATGAAGTCACACAGAGAAAGCCACTGAGTAGAGATAAACCTTTAGCTCCATCCCATGACTGCTGCATATGTTTCATGGAGCAGCCTCTTTATGAGGTGAAGAGTAGAAAGCAAGAGGCATAATGTGCTACAACAGAGAGCAGACACCTCTCACCAAAGAACAGTGAGTTTAACTCCCTAAGCTCTTGATATGGTATAAGCCTGGCATGCTCAAGTCCTGCTGGATGTTTACAGGGACACACTAAGGAAGCAAAGTTTATTTCAGGTTTTTGTTCCAAGCCAAAAGGTACCTGCAATCCATTTTCTTCCCCATTAAAATCTCTCTATGCAGAGCTGTTAACTGTTTTTAGCAGTAGTCTGTCTAATTTTATGAGGCCTGTTTTGCAAGCCTACCTGGCAGACTATGAAAACAAACTTCTCCGGAAAAGATGCTTTCTCTGGCAGGAAGCCAGGTTGTGCACTGCAAGTGCTAGATATATGTAGGAAGAAAACATATCCTGCCATCTCTACAACTTGTCAGATGAAACCTCCTTGAAACTGCGGACCAAGCTTGAAAGTTTAGGTTTTTTTTTTCTCATTTTCTTCATGCACTTCACTGTGAATATGTCACCTTTCTCATCCAGTGTTTATTCAGAATTTCTCATTGTCCTGGTTTGAGCTAAATAGAACTAATTTTTCTATTTAGTGATTTTACTTTACAGCTTAGTCTCTTCTAAGTGGCTGAACTTGCTGAAACTAGCAGCATGATTTTCCAGACAGTGCGTACTGAAAGAACTGATAATGTTCAAGGCCACTCTCACCATGGGTGCCGTGTCTGCGCCTACGGGGGGTGAAGCAGACCCAAAACTGATCAATGAGGTATTCCATCCCACATACGTCATACTCAGTATAAAGGTGAGGGACCACGAGGGTCTCGACCCTTCTTCCATCTTGGACCTTTCCTTTGGTCTCGACCCCTTGAATGGCTGAAGTCTGAGCAGAACCCTGCTAGTTTGTCTGCCTCCGATCCTGATTCATGTGTTCCTGCATCCTGCTTCCACCTGTTGCTGAGTCCAGACTGGAACTTTTCCAGTGCCCTGCTCCACATATATATATTTGTACATTACATCATTGAGGGGGATGGGGGAGGATTTTATATTGGTTTTGTATATATATATTTGTACATATATCTATATATTTAATTATTCTCCTATTTACATTGTTGTCCTGTAGTATTAGTATTATTGTTTTATTAAATCTGTTAGTTTTATGCTCCAACCCATAACGTCTCTCTCCCTTACTCTTTTTCTCTTCCCTTCTGGGGAGGGGAGAGGGGTTAATAGAGAGGGTCTGTCCAGGATTTAGTAGCCAGCCCAGCCCTAAACCATGACACTCATTTTGTCCTTTCCTCATATAATTCGAGCTGACTTTCTGATGTAGATAGTAATTATCCCTCTTGTCGCTGGGGTGGAATGACTGCAAATGATCAACCACATCTACAGCTTGCCCAACTCTGTTACCACAACATGGCTGAGATTCAAGGCGTTTTTTGCAAATAGAAAGCTGTGACTTCTAGGAATGTCAGTTTAGTACTTTAAGAATTACATGCTGGTTGGCAATATAAAAATTCAGATTCTTATGCACACAATTGTTTCTTTTTCCATGGATATTTGTAGTTTCTCTTCAGGTCTAAAGGCAGCTTTACCTTCTATTGTACACATTTCTGGTGGGAATTCATGTGTGTTGTCTTTTTTCTTATCCCTTTTTCCATCTCCCTGAAAATATGGACTGTGTATTCCTGTCAAGAAATCTGTAGGACCTGTTGATTTTACAGGTCAGGGACCAGGCCAGTTTTGCACAGCTGAGAAGGCAGCAGCTCAAATTCAGGTATCTCACAGGAATGTAAGCCTGTTGTGGTTTTTACAGTTGCTTTATCACCTCATGTCTCCTCCCCACCTCGGGAGGGAAGTCAGCAAAAGGAAAGAAGATCCATGGCTTGATATGGAAATGAATGTAATAAAATAATATTTTTAAAGAATCTAATATTACTAACAGTAATAATAGAAAGTACACAGAGTTATACTCAGCTAATATTGTGTGGAAGTAGGCTTCAGAGGCAGCACAGTAGACCAGTCCCTCTCAAGATATCAGCCATGGGGGAAGTGAGAAGAAGAAGAAGGAAAGGCCATCCCCAGCAAAGTCCCCACTTTATAATGAATGTGACATTAATGGTATGGAGAGTACTAATTGATCAGCCTGGAGTCATCTTGGGGTCAAATCCCTTGGGTTTCTGCTTCCTCCAGCCTCTGCACCTGTTTATCTCAAGATCACTGAAGACCTTGAGCTTCACATACTAGCTTCAGCTGAAAACTATAATAAAGTCTTATTACTTTGTTTTGTTGTAAAGAGCATTGTAGTCCTTACAAAACTGCAGTTTTCCTCAACAGAAAACTTACTTCAAAATTCTGTCCCAGTAAACTGGGACAAAGCGAAAGCCAAAATGTATGACATTTGTCTGTCACTGTGTACAAGAATATTAGCACTAAGACTAGTGTGGCAGGAATACAAGAGATTGCAGGAATGTTATGCAGGGCATAAAGTATAGGAAGCTTATTAACAGCTTTGTTTTGTTGTTTTTGCTTTCCAGATAGAAGTCTCTCACTGAGGGAACAGTTACATTATAGATGTACCTTTAGTTAGTGTGGTAGTCATCAGGCATGTAACCTCTGAGGAAAGCAGCTCTGAAACCCAGTGACCATGTTACCATGGTGCTCCAGGTGCATTCTCTACACTTCAGGTTGTGATGAAAAAACCTGCTTGAATAAACCTGTGTATGTAATTTGATTTCCACTTTCCTGCTCACCTGTGCACAAAGCAATCTCTATGCCTACCACTCCTGCTACTGCCCTTAAGGATGCAGCATGTTTCTCTTGTTTTCCTTGGGTTTTCTCCCATTACAGTTTGCAGGCTTCAGCTACGCTCACTAACAAACTTCTCCCATCACTGATTGAGCCAGACCAACTCACATATGCTGAATACTCAGTGCTCTTTCCAAAATACATTACTGTGATGGAAGACATGTTTGCTTTATGATTTCCCATTTCCTTCTGGGTTAACCTCGCTGTCTCACCTCTCATGTTTTATATTTCAATGGGGCATTTGCTTGCAGAATCTCCATTTCACAGTTTCTGGAAGGTCTCGTCTGATTTCACTCAGAAAATCTTTCCACAGGTGGAAGTGCTGTATCAGAAAAGCAAAAGTTGCACCAGTAGAGATTACAGGAGTGCATGGGAATTAGTGATAGCAGGACTAGTAATTCACATCAAAGAACTGAAACCTGTTTGCCATAGCCCATTGCAAAGTGAGCTGCCTTTAAAGGCATGAGGGAAGAAAAATGAAGGACGTGCTATCAGAAGGTTTGCCAAATGCACAGACCTCCCCGCCTCTCCCAGCAGGTCACACCTTTTGGAAACTACTGCTTGAGGTGGCCTGTTTTGTCCCAGTCAGCCCTTATCTCCACATCAAATACCATATCATGATCAATCAACCCACTACAGAGCTTTGAATTCATACTATTGAAAAGGTTCTCTCTATTCAGCTTCTTGACCACCACATTTCAGAAGTTTCAAGCACTTTTGGCACTAGTTGACAAAGATCCTGGCAGCCAAAACACCTGCTTCTCTCTAGCTCAGTTCTCAGATATCTGCAAAGCAAAAGGTTGGAGAAGTTTATGATGGGAGGGGAAGATCAGTATCTTTAGTTGCATCTGATCTATAAAAAGCCACAAGTCTATTCTAATTTCCAGGTTTTGGCTTAGATCCCCAAATCAGATGCATATTTTTATGCATCTAATTAAATTCTTGCAATGTTTCAGCCGGTGATTCAGAAAAAATAAATATAGTGACTACAATTCTCACATAATCATCATCATAAGTTAGATTTAGGAAACAGTAAACTCAGAAGTTTATCTGAACTCCTTCCCACTGTGAAGCTGCTGGCTGCTCAGGACTTTGTATTAAAGGTCTAAATCACCTGGACTAGTTCCTTCTTACAGCAAATTTTCCATCAGTTTGCTCTACATCTCCAGGAGAGCCTAGCCAGCAGGCAATACTGTTCTCAGGGGTACAAGGAGAGTAAAGGCTATCTGGACATAATCCTGGGTGATTCAACACACCTGGGGGATGAGTCCATTAATTTAGCACATGCTTTAGCTCCAAAGACTGGAGGTTCAGTCCCTAGAGGCAGTAATTTTCACAGCCTGGCCTACTACATCTGCAACAGAATATAATAGAAGACTGGTTTATTTGCCTATATTGCTAAAACCATACTCAAAATCTTTAATTTAAAAGCAAGTTCAGCTCTTCTTTTCAGAGATTACATGATTTGACTTTGAGGCAAAACCAGCACCAGTTTGAAACGCATCAGGAAGCCTGTGGTAAATTCAGCACCCCAACCCATCAGCTCTAACCCTTGTGCTTAATTCTGTTTTTCTGAAGCTCCCTGACAGCGGCTGTCCCCCTGGGTCAACAGCACAGCCTGCCAGCCGCAGCCTCAGGCCTCCTTTCTTTGACATTTACACCTCCCACCTGGCACTGAAAGCACAGATCTAAATATGTGGTTTTGTCCTGGCAAGGGTTCTCGTGTGCCAGGCATTTGGCTTAGAGCTCTTGTCATTGGAGCCGCTGATATGGACGCAGGGGGAAGAGCATCGGGCTGGCAAGAACTCGTCTCTGCCAAACAGAGAGCAAGCAAAGAACTGGGATGTGAACAAGAGAAGCCTGTTGTTACTATGATAATTTTTTTTAAGTTTATGTAGCCCCTTTCAACTGAAGAATTTAGAGAGATTTTTGGGGCCAGATCAGTTTTTCACAGAGAAAAGTAGTTAAGACACCAATTTTAGGTCTCTCAGGAGATGCTGACTGCCTTGTGGGATGAAGCCCTAAATCTGTCAATGGGCAATGCAAGATAAGGAGTCGTCCTGCAGAGCTATTCCCAAACCATACCCATTCTCTCTCTGCGGCCCCTTCCTGCGCTTACTTGTATCCAAGAATTACTGGCCTGCTGTTGAGAAATGCGGGTTCTCTCTGGTTCCCAGCGAGGCCATGAAAGAAGTGGGGCATCCACATCCACATGCGCATTCATCCGGGGCAAGGAGCTTCCCCTCGCACCTGCTGTGTGGCACAAAGGACCCAGACCCCGGTGGGGGGCACAGCCCGTCACCTGGCCTCCCTCCCTCCCTCTCTTGGCTGAAGCAAACAAGTGAACAAAAGCAGGGACTTTTTCTCCCCTCTGCCTCAATACTGATGTCAGGGGCAAGGAGAAGGCAGTGAGCTCTCCTCTTCCACCTCTCTCCTGCGCTCTGGTCCTGCTCAGGGACTTGATATGTGGGCAGGCCTCCCTCCCCTCTGACAAGAAAGATTTCCACTGGGACTTCAGATCTGATCACTTGCCTTTTACTTTTTTTTGGCCCCTGTCAACAAATCTGTTAAGATGCCTTACTCTTAAAATTCCTAAATACCTTTGAAACACTGGCCTTCAGTCTTGCAGCTTGCTACCTTAATGAGAGGGCAAACAACCAGGTAAAACTAAGGTCAGTCTAATACAGTTCATTTCCCTAAGCTCCCTCCACAGCTAGGAAGGAGAGAAGCCCCTCATGACATCTCTCAGATTTGCTAAATTAGCCCTCTACTGTGAATCACCTTCTGAATAGACTTGTCATGCTCTATTGACCACAGAGCCACAGAGCGAGCCTAAGGACAACCTCTGAGATTAACCTCCCACCTTGCACACAGGGATGGCAGGTCCTTAGCACTGACAAACTGCATAGAAGTTTTTGAATCAAAGGTGTTAACTGAGAGTGTATTGCTAAACTACCTTACAATAACAAACCACAATAATGGCTGTTAAATTGTTGCTGTCATTGCTACTAAAAAAAACGGCAAATAAAGTATGTTTCTGGGTTTAAGATTAGAGTGGTTTTCATCTCCCTTGATGAAATCCATCTACTCCGGGGACCTGTAGCATAAATGCTGCTAAGTAGGAAGGCAGCTGTCTTTTCCATTGTTTTTTCTTCCTCTAAGAGCTTGTCATTCTGCTTTTGTTGCACCACTTTATTGTGACCCTTACTTTAAGGTTGCAGTGCACTCATGCTTTTGGGTACACACTGCACTGCAAGAAAATTTACTCATCATTTTCTTCCCATGCTGGTAGATAGAGCACTGGCTTATTTAGGGAGCTTTCCTGATAAGACAGCAAGTAGCAGTGATGATACACAGGCCCAGTTCAAATTCAACTACTTACAAAACAGTCTTAATCGCAGGGAGCATATGTTTTGTCTTTGTGACACTCAGTTGTGCAGGCGGCTTAATGGACCCCTGTCATCAAAGAAGGACACCAGCAAAGAGAACAAATGTTTTAAGTCACTCCCAGAGAGACCTAGTCCTGCCACGCCTTGGGTTTTTGCACTAGGTCCTGTTGAATTGGTAGGACCATCTGTGGCACATAAAACACAGCACTCATGTAAATTATTACAGGACTGAGATATTATTTATTTTAGGACCTTTATACATTATATCATGAGTTTCAAGACATTTCTCCAGTCTGAAAATGGACCACTTCACATTCAGAATACATCAAACATCAGGTCCTGAATTCAACATAAATCCTTTTAGTATATCTTATCAGAAGACAAAAGGACAAATCTCTGGTTTTCCTTGCAGCCAGTTCCATCAACTGCTCAGGTAATCTCATTTTTGGGACGGGACTCTTCAGCACCTCAGTCTGGGCCCTTTTCTGCATCTTCCTCTGACGTGTACCTAGTTGTGTTGATCTTTCCATCAGGAATTTTATTCCCACCTTCAAAAATCAACTCTCTTCCTCAGCATTTCTACCCAAAACTCCCAGTCCCACAGAAGTTTGAAGACGATTTACAACAGTGACACCATGCAATTGCAGACATCATGGACACATCCCTTCCCAGGTAAACACTTACTCCCCAAGTTCTTGGTCAGCAGCATGTGGCCTAAGCCCAAGCAGAGAGTGGAAGAAAGGAAGCAAGCAAGCAAGGAAATCAGAAAGAGAGGGAGAAAAGCCAATAGGGATTGCATCTCTTCGGCCACTGCCTCCACCATAAAGACTTTGGGAAGAAAGTGGAAGTTGGTCCCTTCTTGCAGCTGGAGATTCCCTTTGCATCAAGCCCACCCCCAGTGAGCCACTCCATCTGACTGAGGCCTACTGTGCACGCTGGAGCAATACCAACTGTACTTGACCAAGGTTGACTATCTAGGTCCCATGAGCATCTGTACTGCTATGTAATGAATACTAGAAATACGAGAATTAATGTAATAAAAAAGCTAAAGTTTTTCAGACAGAAAAATAATTATAATCACTTACGTGCAGAACTTTTTTATGAACAATAAGTTTTTTTAAGTTGTATATCGGAGTAAAAAAAAACAAAACAAGACAAAACAAAATAACAGCCCATATTTCAAAATGCAATAGTTGCCTAGTTAATTATCATTATTATGGAAAACCCTTTTCCTTTCTTTCATTCCCAGGATACTACATTTTCCTTTTACTCTGCCTCCAGAACTTGCAGTAACAAACACTTAGCAGCTGCTAAATAGCTATCAATTATCTGAAAATAATTATCATTATATATGTTTTAGGGTTTGGCTTTGTTTTGTTTTAAAGAAGGCTTCTTTCTTGTGTTCTTCTTGTGTTCTGGTCTTGATAGGCTTTATCTACTGAATAGGACAAAAAATAGTTACCGACTTTTTCAGATCCAAGCTCTCATCTTTTGCTCCTGGAGGCAAGCAGCAAATTAAAAAGACTAGAGTGTAACTAAGAAAGCAGAGACTGAATAAATACAAATGAAAAATATTCTTTGCCAACAGAGATAATAGTTGCAATGGTGATTGTGTAGCAACGGAGCTTTCTATGACTAAGGGTACCTGGAAGGGATGGAGATATTTTTCTTTAAAAGACACTCGTGTGTGTGTGTGTGTGTGTGCACGCGCGCGTATCCGTGTGTGTGTGTGTGTACGCACATTTTTGTGGGTGCGCATGTGCACTTATACTTAAAAATCTCATTTGACTCCAAGTCAAGTGTAATGATCTTTCTTATGAAATACTCTCAGTAAAATGAGGATTTTATAACAGACTTGTTACTTCTTACTATAAGATTATATGGTTTTTTGTTTGTTTTTTCCATTTGGTTTCTCTAGAGATGATTAGTACAAGCTAAATAAGATAAAGTGAGAGAGGATGTCTGTGTAGGTGGCTTCCCACATCACCGTACAAGATGACAATGGGCAAAGAGTTGTATTATTACTTTGTGGGAATGCTTCATCCTGAACATGAAGAGACAATTGTGCAAATCCTCTGTTCTCAGTAAAAGTTAAGTGTTGCTATGTTATCTACAAGGCAAGCGATAAAGCGAGTGTGTCTCTGTGTGTGTGCGCATGTGCGCCAATCATGCATCTGAGTATTAAGCACAGTTCCAACCTGTGCAAGGCCAGCGGGATGATGAAGTACAAGAAGGTTTTAACTTCAGCTGTAGAAGTACAAAAGTTGAGCTTTGGGGTCTTACAGTTCTCAAAGTGGCCTTCACACCGCTAGTGGCTACTTTTGCATGGACATCTCATCTCACTCACCACTAGTGGTCCTCCCTGCACACACAGACCCACACAACGAACAACCATTATCAGAAGTTTGGAGCACTGTGGGAGCAGAAATTGGGTCTTCTCTGCACAAAGTCTTCTCCATTCACATATTCCATATAGAACAAGAAGAGGCTACGTAAAGACAGAGATGGCCTTCTAAGACCCTATTCCATGAAGGCGACACACCAGAAAAGAGCTGATCCAAAAGCTCTTTGCCAAGCCTGTCTATAGCTTAGTCAGCATCTGGGGACAGAGGTGGGAAGGACAGGAGAAATAAGATATCTGTCTGCCCTGCATAACAGAGCTTTAGGAAGCTAAGCCTGACTTGAGACAATCCTCAAGCAGCTCAGTCTTACTGACAAGATCAGTTATCTCCCATGGAAGAACAAAAGCATCTTAAAACTCTCATTACTCAGTAACCTAAAAATGCAACTAACTGCTAAGTAGCATAGTAAAAAGGAATTTAAATTGTTCTTTTGTAATTAAACAATAGTGAGTACTTGGTCTCTTTTCCAATGATAGGATTTAGGTTGCTGAGTCCATTAGTAGTTTGAAGAATGCACTGTCAGTTTTCAAACCTTATAATACTTCACTTTCTTCCAAACAACTTCAGGAGCCTGTATAAATCTCCTAGTCTTGTAAACAGTGTGAAGCATCTCCCTCTTTTGGCAGTGAGTGATGGAATGGCTTGTATGAATTAATTATTCTAACATTTTAACTAGCAGTTGGACACAGAAACAAAACCAGGAAAAGTATTTGGAAAAGCAAGCATTTGCGAAAAAAGGATAATGAAAGAACAAAAAGAAAGGAGAATAAATTAACATACAATGAAGATTACCTGAATTTCTGCATATTTCTATTTAGTCCACTTCTTTGCTCTACTCTTGAGGCTTACTCATCTCTCACTGAACACACACTCTCATTAACATCACTGTTAAAATAAAACAGCTGAGCATGACAGGGCTGGGAATAAGGTTTTCCCACTGCTTAGGTGATAGAGTAATTTAAAAAAAAATCAAATTCCTCATCTGTAATCCATCATTGTGTCAATATTACAGAGGTTGAAATAACTGTATATTGAAACAAACAGCTTTACAGAACTGATAAGTGTCAAGAATTTGGGACAGACAGGCTTCAGTATGCGCAAACCAGAGAGCTGTTCTCTGCTAGAATAATTTTCTGGTAGATTTCCTTCTACAGACTAAAACTTTTTCTGAATTTGACAAGCAACATCTATAGCTGATGTACAGTAAAGAATTAGTACAATAGTACAAAGACCACTAAGAATAGTTGGAATTAATTTAAGAAACTTCATAAGTCCCCTACAGATTCCACAACCAAATAAGAACACCAGGCTTCTGTGTATTAGTTTATTTAATCCTTTATCGCCACTAAGAGCAAGTAAATTATGTTGATACAATTGGTAAACATATACATTCGCTAGAGCCTCCCACAATCCCACAGAGCTAAGGGAAACATTAAGGGATGTTACAGGATTAATGCTTTCATTCTACAATATGGATATATGGCTTTCATACAAGTTTAAAAAAAATTGAAAAGGTAACACACTGCTAGCTTACAAAATCAATATACAAACTGAAAAAAAAAGGAAAAGAACAGGAAAAAGAGAGTAACCCATGAGAAGATATCGTATAGCACTGTTTTAATAGATATATACAGAATTAGAAATCAATTGAACACAATATTCAGGCGTTAATTTGTTATTTTGACTTCCATTCCTTCTTTCAGTTTAACACCCAAACTACAAGTATCAAGATGATTTCTGTTTTGGTTTTTTCCCCCATCTTTTTTTTACCACTTTCCTCACTTTTTATGGGCAGAGAAAAAGCCTTTTTCTGCCTGGGTTTCTATGTTCACACCTAACTGAAGAAGTTCATTCTCCTCTGAAGCTTTGAACAAGGCTCGCTCCACGCACTTGGTGTGACAGAAGAGAACATCACTCTGATGCTGAGTCCTATCAGCTATTTCATTAGCATGTGTTTTGCATTTTCCTTGGACATAGCTATCCTCAAACTGATACGCTGAGGAGTGGGAAGAAACCTAGCACTTCACCCTATATACTGTTCTTGTATCCTCATGTAAATAATAACACAGGACAAAAAGCTCTTTCACTTCTACTTTAGCTTGAAAACATGGCAGCACTAGTTGTGAGATATAGTTTGAGTTATGGATGCATTTTTTTATAGCTTTGCTTCCCCATACATGGATATATAGAAGTAGTATGTATGTATGTATATTTAGAGCTGCTGTGTCTGATGCTAACATCCTCATTAGGTGGTTTCTAGCTCCAAGCTGCAGCAGTACTAGCCTGCATCTGCTTCAGGCCCCCTTGGCAACCACAACACACTTTGGAATATCAGAGCCATTTCCTTCAGCTGTAAGACTCTAGATGAATTATGTAATTATAATATGGGAAGTGTAATGAATAACCTAATGAGAAAAGTTAAATAATATCCTGTTGCCAGGTAGATTAGGGTGAGGGAATTCAAACAGTGTAATTAATTGAATGAAATTAGCTATGGGTAAGATAGCCCTGCAGAGGCTATCCATTTTCCTAGCTTTACATCACAGAATTCAGGGCTAACTTTAGTCTTTAACTTTGAATGACCTTCTGAAATGGGAATACTTGAGAGCCTGTTTTATCCCATCAGTAAAATCATACATTGGACACATGCTCTCAGTTTTCTTGTGGGGTTTTGTTTGTTATTGTAGTTTTCTTTAAGGAAGGAATAAGGACTTTAAGTACAGTTTTTTTGTAGGTAACTCACTCAAAGCTGAGAGATTTAAAGACTAGGAGATACTTACTGAGTTTTTAGCCATCTGGGACCCCAAGACACTCCACATTTAAATGGCAGACTGCAGAAACTACAAATGGATTGCATAGCCCCAACAATGAGATAATGATGTTGAATATAGTTGTATTTCCATGTTTTCCTTTAAATATCTCATTTCTGCTCAGGTCAGAGCGATGAGTCCAAAAGGCAGACTGACATTTTTTTAGAAGTAGCAGAAAGGGAATATTAGGAGAATTATTATATTTTAGCATCATTTAGTTTTGGTCCAAAAGCACACAAAGTTTTCTGCTGCTATGAACAAGACTACCTAGACCTTCTCCAAATGCAAACACCCATGGGGTGGAAGAGGCTCTCTCCATGCTCTACTTTGCTCAGGCAAGTCTCTCATTATCCCTGAGGCTCTATGTGCCATGTCTCTTTCCTTTAATTTGATGGCAAAAGAGGACACAGTGGGAAAGGATGCAGCTTCTTGTCACTGTTTATCTAGCTAAGGTGTTTTCCTGTTTGAGGGGAGCCACTCTTTCATAATTGTCTCTAATTTTCCGTCAAATGTGATGCATTTCTGTCCCCTACGAAGCCTCATCCAGGTTGAGCTACGACAAAGATTTTAGCAGCAAGCCACCCTCCTAAAGAATCCAGGGAATCTCTTTGCTTATTCTCATATTTCCTTGTTGGTTGTCATCTTCTGATTAACAAGTTGCTACTGTGAATTTTATTTTTAATCTTAGAAGGACACAATGAGAGGTACCTGATGGTAGGGGCCTGCTGGGGCTGCTTCGCAACAACCTAGCAAGAAATGGAGAATGCAGCCTTGAGCATGAAGAAGGACTGACATCCACAGAAGTTTGGCTGAGAGGTAGAATGCCTTTGCAGAATTGACAGAAAACCTGTATAAAATTAGTGATAAATGTGGGATGGCTGACAACAGGTACAATCTGTCCTGACAAAGGAGAGAATACAGTCAGAAGTTCACAGAAGATGCTGTCCTTGAGTTTTAAAAGACTGAATAAGAGATACCTAACCTCACATACTGCTTCCCCTTCCTATCAGAATTTGGGATACTACTGTGTCATGTCAAAATGGTGTACCTCTAATATTTTGCTTTAGAAAAGTCGCAGGTTTACATTGTTAATGTTGCTGCAGTTCCTAAACTGAAAGCCACGTTGGCTTTTGTCTCACCCTCATCACTGACATTAGACTAAAGAAACTCAGACAAAGTTCATCATATGTTAAGGGATTCCATTAAAGAAATGGGAATGCTATTCAATGTTTATCTTCAGATGCTCCCTGCAAGTAGTATGGGTAGTTTCAGGGATTTTATAAACCTGTTTCCATAAACAGACTCCGTAAGTATTCACTTTCCCTTAGTTCATTCTAATGGTCCATTGTTTTACTTGAATTGTTCTATGCCATATGCCAAGTGGTGAAGGATATACACCAAATTTAAAGAAATACTTTATGTTTTCTCCTGTCAACATCATTGTAACTTGCATTCCGATACCAGAAAAGACAGACATAATATTGTCTCCTTTTGACCCCTCCTCCTGTTGGACACGTTCTTTTGAGGTTGGAGTGGGACTTTACTTCTCTGTAACATTCCACATTTGATTAGTTTTCATTAAGGCACAAATCAAGCAAAACATAAAAAACTAATGTGCCAGACAGTAATCATACTTTCCCATGCAAAAGAAGTTCGTATAAAATGCTTCTGACCTCATGCCTTTTTCTTCTCAACAAAGTCTCCAACACAGTCTGTTGATGTGTTTTATAATTATTATTCTTTCATTTCTTCTATTTTTAATCCTTTGAAAAACAGCACAGTCCAAAATGATATTATGGAATTAGAATGTGAAAATCAGTAAGTTACATCTACCTGCATCTACAACAAATGTTTTCCCTTCCTGGAGCCTTGCCCTATAGTTTTGCTGCACTTAATAGTCTGTCAAATATGCCAGGCTGATAAGCAATGATTCTCTTTCAATATGGGCACTTCTGTCAGGAGACATGTCAAAGTCAGAAAATGCCACAATCCTCAAATATTGTTTTGAAGCAAGATATAGACAGGCCTATTTGCTTAGAAGCATGGCACAACCTGCTTAGAGGAAGGGAAGGGAGCTACACCCAAATTCACTGAAGTCTAAACTTGCCAGAACCCAGAGTCTGGATGCAGATTCATCCTTAGCTGATGTTCAGCAACTCACCTCTCTCTTTTCTAAGAGATCTGAGTGCTTAGGAAAAGGCTGTCATTTGAGGGATTTCTATCATCTCCCCATACCATATTACAGCTGTAGCAAATGAAGATGGAAACCACTGAGAGGGTCATTCATGAAACAAGCTTCAGTCAGCTAAACTAGCTAAGCAACACATCTATGCTAAGTCATTTTCCATTGTAACAGGATAGCACCAAGAGGGCAAAACACATATTTCATCTGAAGCAGTTGCCCCCACAGCACTGTCAGACAAGCTTGCCCTCCCAAAGGAGGGAGGATAGAAGATTAGAAAGCAAACAAGGAGAAATTTCAGAATTACTTAAGTGGAAACTGAGCAAGATAGGGTGGGAAGAGGTTTTGTTCAGATACTTGCTTCTTGCTTTCTTGATAATGCCACTAGTGAAGCAACTGTTCCTGTTAGTTCCAGGTACCTCCCTTCCGAGCTGATCTGACTGACCTAGTCTATTCAACCTCCCTCTGTGTTCTGTCATGAATTAATTTTATCATCTTCTTCATAGCCAGTTTCCATAGAATGTTTTCCGCTGTTATATTGGAAATTTTCTTCATTGCTTATAAACTATGACAGATACAATTACCATCAACAATAAGATGCCAATATAGATCCAAACATACGTGGCTAGGTGGTACAGAGGAAGCGTTCTCCTATTTCACACTCTTTGCTACCAGGACTGCTGTGCTTTCTTCTGATCCTAACATGGTTTGTTCGGTTTTATTGATTGTTGCTTAGTTTTCTGTAAACTCTCTCCATGGAGGCCGTACACCACCATAGGAACTTGACTGGCCTCCTTCAAAAGCTGTTAGGAATGTTCCTTTAACAAGCCAGATGGGCAGTTAATCAGAAGGGCCATAGGGTGTCAGAGGAAACACAGGGGAAGTTATTTTCTTCTTACTCACAGAGGTGGAAATCAGAAGTCACATGTAAGGTTTGCTAAAGGATAGTCAAACTGTTGGTCTCGGCATCATTCCCAACCCCTGCCAGCTCCCTATGAAACATGAACTAGAATAACCAGTGTAAGATAATGGTGCAACAGTGTTTGCACTCAAAGCCGAACCACTTTAAGTGAACTGATGCAGCATTTAGACAGACAAACCTTTGGTGAGTGAGAAAGCTTCTTTCTCCCTTTGCTTTCAGACCTACCAATCCATTCATTTAAGTGTGAGGCACAAGCACAGGTAGATCTGATTATACTATGAACTAACCAAATAGCACCCAGAACCACCCAAATATGAGCCTGTATGATTTTGGATTTGGTCATTGCTCATCCACCACTTTTTTAACTATACCACTGGCTCAAGTATGTCTAACAGCATAGTCAAAATAACAAGGACATCAACAGACTGCAAAACACACCCAAGGAGTCCAGAAAGTAACTGTGTGGCTATTATACCTTGAGCTATGTGCAGTCTTGGCTAGCTGGCTTCAAAAGGGTTTGGGAACGTCTACAGAAGGACCTGCATTGCTGTGAGTTTAAATCAGCCATACCCTCCATGTGAGAAAAAAAGAGGGCAAGCTCTGCAATTGTTATAAATATTTGCATAGAAAAGGAGAGTGATGTTAGTCTGGAAAAAAAAGACTCTCTGCTTGTCTACAAGGTAATCCGAAAAGAAAAATGTGATTTACTCAGATGAAGACACCCTGCTGCAGCTTCGCTGAAGTCAGTGAGTACCCGCAGGAGTACAAGGGAAACTGTTCCTCCTGATCAGCAGGCAAGCCTGCAGCCTACACAAATGGCAAAGCTTATTTCTTGCTACTGAATTTTTAAGATTTAGAATTTAAAAGTAACAATTTTGAAATTAACCTGGGCACTGAAATCCCTTATGTTTCCTCTAAATGTCTGGTCTGCTGGTTGTTTTGTTTGTTAAACAATCCTTTACCTGGGGACAGACCAGCCCTTTGTCAGATATTTTTTCTACTTCCTGACTTTTCTCCGGACTTATTATCATTTAAAATAGGTAAAACAAACTGAAAACCAGCTGGTTATAAGTCTTCCTTTTTTCCCTGCAGACCATTTTAAAAAAAATAATAAATCACAAAACTATTTTTATGTTGACTGAGCTTTTCCAAGGTATTTTTGCTTATATAAAAATGGAAGAAAGCAAAAGGTACTGGTTTAATGTTTCCCTTCTGCTTTACTAACAGAGAAACAAAAAATAATTTAATTCCTATTGGTTTCAAGTCCCACAAATTCAGGCAGTTTCCAAACAGATTTCTTCTGTTACTTCCCACCAGATATACTATTTTTCAACCAGCTATAATTAAAACCAACAGGAAGATTCCCACTGATACAAAAGGGAGTTGGGTCAGGCAGAATCACAACAATTTCAACTTGATTTTTGTGAAAAGGATATTCTCCCTTCTGGCAAAATAAACAAATAAAAGAAAGCATTGTTCGGCTTTCATAGGTAAAACAGAGGATGCTACCATCCAACAGCACTGATATGCTAAAAAATGGAAAGTTTTGCTATCAGTCCACTTGGAAATATCACTGCTAGAAAATAATGAAAAATTAGGACTCTTCTATGTCCAACTGTTGAAAGAGTTCAGAATTTTTACTGCCAACCTCCAAAATATGGCCAAGGATAGGAGTGCTACTGGAGATGGAATCAACATTCACCACACATCCAAAAAAATTCTATGCCTGTAGATACTCAACAAAATTCCCCCATCCTTTCCTTAAACAAATGATCTCATACAGTTATCCAGATGCAATAAGAACTTAAGAAACAAGTCTGGTTTTTTTCAGATATAGGGTCCCAATCTTAAATATAATTGCATCCAGCCAGACTCTTATGTTCACACTGGGCACCACTGGCTTCAGCGGAACTCCACACAGGTTCAGGTTCTGCTTGCAAGGAGTAATTATGAGATTGAGACCTATGGCAAGACTTGAGAAAAAAATATTTTAAAAACATCTACATTGTTCAATATACAATAGACATAATTTTCTAAATGAGTTTGGAGTCCTTTATTACAGGCCTCTAAAAACTGTTGTTAGGGTTATACATTAAAAATACTAAAGTAATAAAAAACGATTTTTTTCTGTGTTTGCTTGTTTCCTTCTATTGTACCATTAAGCTATAAATAATTTTAGGATAAAATGCCTAGGTATAAATGAAACTGTTAACTGATCATGTTTGCTGATGTCCCTTTCTCACATTGCCCAAGTTGGCTCCATTAATCCAGCATCTTCTCTTGTTTCTTGCCTTCCTTTTTCTTCTTCTTGGATTCTGTCAAGATAACAATAACCATAAAAATTAGCATCTAGCAGTCACTACAGTAAAGTTCATTCAACGCCCCTTAAACTTCCCCTTGTTTTCTCCATGTACGTAAGAGATAATTTTGTTTCCTCATTCTGAACAAGGAAAGGGAAAAAAAAGAATTAAAACAAAGAGCAGCTGAGGTGCTAGAGGAGATGGAAAGGGAGATGCATGTCCAGTTCCAAACCCTTCCTATCTGCGTGGCTGACCCTGTTTGGCATGCAAAGCATTGTCTCAGGAACTTGCTTCAAAAATAAGAAAACAGCAGGCAGCTCCTGGAGAAACCGGGTCATGGCTCAGTGGAGAGCTGGAAGAAAACTCTGCACACACTACCCACACACATACCCCTCCCTTGCTTCCTTTCTATTACATTGTTAGTCTTTGGCTTTCTCTGAATATTGAGAGCAACACCAGAGCACGGCGAGAAAGCTCATTTGTTTCTTCAGCTTCTCCATTGCCAACCCTTCCCTCTTTGTCTGGGACAAACACCTATGTACGCTTGAGAGGCAACTGAAGTTTGGCCTGGAGTCATTAGATCGCGGCCTGTCCAGCCAGCTGGTACCAACAGGATAGGGAGTGGCCTAGGGAGCATCTGTGGCTCTGACTAATTTGGGGTAAAAAAGGGATCAATGTGAAGGTACAAGTGAAAGTTTATATACTATACTACCAACTGCAGTAACTTCAACTATGGTATAGGGTACTGTGGTGTTCTACAGGCAGAGGAAATTCACAGAGGGGTCCTAAAAAATGCATATGAATTAAGGGGATTAGGTACACTTGTACCACATGTCATCTTGTAATGGGGTAAATAACAACTCTCACTGGGAACATGCATAAAACCTCGTGGATACCACCCCAAAACACAGCACAACAGCGTGTGTGTATGCACGCCTGCAGTCTGGTGCCATTCACAGAATCTGGCACTATTTTACAACCTGTCATTCCAAAAATGTCATTTTTCATTAAGTTAATATCTAATTTGCTTTCAGCTAAAGCTTTTTTTTCCCCTACAAATTTTCTGTCTCCCCTCCTATCCTCTTTTACCCACATCCTCCACTTCCTCTAATTTTCCCTTTGTATCATTGACCCTCCTGGATTCTGTATTGATTGTGCTACCTCTTGTACTCTCTCTTCCCTCCTAACACTGCTTTCTCTGAAATAAACAGTGGCATTTTATCAATCAGACCAGCACTGGAATCTGTAAAATCTATTTAGACCCAGCACAAGCAGAAAGGAACTCTGCAGACTTCAACTAAATTTACTAAAAGCCAGAGGCCTATGAATGTGGGCAGACCCCTAACAGGACTCTACTGAAGATTATGCACAGTTCATGGTAGGGGTGAAGTCACCACCAGGAGTGGTCTGGACTCAGGTGATCACATCTGGTCCCCATCCTCAAAGACTATCTGCCTCACACTTGACGTGAGGTACCAGACAACCCGCTGTATATTCATTTACACTTGGCCCCTGTGCATCTTTATCTGCTCCTGTTAGCAAAAGCCCAGCCCTCCCTGTTGCCTAGCTTGTGATAATCTGCCTATCACCCAAACTGCCAAACCCATCTACCTACAAAGACAAGTGGTTCTGCTTTGTGCCTCAGCAGAGTAAAACCCTCATGTGTGGGATGGAATTCCTCTCACATTAGAAGTACTCAAACCACCACAGCATAATCTTTCAGACAGGTAAGCTGTATTGATGCAAAGCACATTTGCTCCATGAAATTACATGTGCACCCCCAGAGTTGTGGCAATATAGAAAAAGAAAAAAAACTGTTCAGATATTTCCCAGTCCTTAGGCTCTCTCAAAAATCCTACCACAAATGCCAATATCGAGGTACTGACCCATGAAAATGATGTTCATACTCTCAAGCACCAGTTCGTTCACAACTACTTCCACTTGTTTTGGCTACAGTGAGGCTACAGACTATGGTATATCCATGGCTAACAAAGTATAAAGTTGCTTTAAGATGTATTTTGTTTATGTTTTCTCATTGCTCAGACCTACTCTTTGCATCTGTGTCATTCAAGCTTTCATTGTCCTTTCATTCTCAACTCTGTTACTACCATTTCAACTTTTATGGCATGCTATCTAGTCAGGTCACACAGCCACACTGAGATCCGTATCACCCTGATCACTTGTTCTGCCAATGCTTCCCTTTGTAGGGTGGCCACGCTTGACTGAAAGGGTCACCATGCCAGTAGTGTCAGCGAGGACACCACGCCTGAAAGCCCTGACCAGCTGAGGGTACAATGCCAGTTACCTGAAAGCTCAGCAGTCCCGTGCCCCAGCACCAACTGCAGGCATCTACCAGTTAACTGAGGGAAAGATCCCCTAGATACACTGTCTCAAATAATCTCATTCAGATTCCTATTCTATACAGGAAAATTACCAAAATTCAATTGCATTGTGCATTGGCTACAGGGAATGTGTTTGCTGCAGAGAAGTGGTACCAGTAATACCAAGAGCCACTATGATGAGATGATCTGACCAGATGAAATTCAGGTTCCCATCAGATAAAGCAGGATTTTAATCTGAATCTACTCGTTCCGCCATTTACTTTAAAGCTACATGGTCCAGTCTTCAATGCTAAGCCAGACACCAGTTGGAGGTATCTTTATGAGCTACCTATAGCGGAGTTCAGGATCTGGAGAGGGAGGAGCAAAGCAAAAAAGCTGAATAAGAACCCTGGATTCCAGGAGAGGAGACTTGTCAGTTCAAGTACCTGAATCAGCAGTGTTAAGTGTCAAACTGCGACAGAATTATCCTACAGGCCACATCTGGCTTGTGGGCCACAAACTGGAACATTTCAATATAAAACTTTATAAAAGGTATGTTTGATATTTACAGTTAAACGTGATTTAAATACATTAAATATCAAAGGAGCTTCTCCTACAGACACCAACAGCAGGGTCAGCACTGAGGTGGGATAAGGTGCTATCTCTCGCTGTCCCTCAACACTTGAGGCAAGCAGGCTGTGCAGTGCTGGGAAAGGATGAGGGTAGCTGTTGGCCTACGCTCCAAGTGTCCTGTGTGTGTTATTGCCCCAGACAAACTGCCCTTCCACCTGCGGCGTTGCTCAGCACCCACCCAGGAAAGCAGCAGCAGGAGCTATGGCTTCTCCACTCTGGACTGGGCTTCCTTCACCTCAAGGAAATACTTAGCTTCACCATCCCTGTGCACCCTTGCAGAAAAACAAAAGTATCAGAAGAGTGAGCTACATAGGCTCCAGAATATTAATAAGGATGACAAAACAGTTCTCAAGTTTTGTGTCTGTTTTACAGCATGCACTTTCCTCCTTCCCTTTTATCCCACAGTTCAGAGGCTGCCTAGCGGTGCTGTTGTTCAGATGGAGGCCAGGATCCTGGAGCAGGGCACACGCAAAAAGCAAATTCAGAAAACCAGGCAGTCCCTGCAGAGTGTAGCTACCAAGCACTGCAGAGCCATCCTGCTCCCACAGCACTTCCAGTGAGATTAAAACACCCACGTAACGTTGTACAAATAGCCCTGCAAGAGCGAACTGTGTCGATGCACACACACTGGATTATCTAATCACCTGAGTAACCTTATGAATTGTTGTAAGCCTAAGAATTATTCATAGGATTAAAAGGTGTGTGGTCATGGATTAGCACTGGACCCACTTCTGTGAGTCTGCAATGACCAGTAACAAAAATTTCAGTGAGAATCTTACGAGGTAAACAAATTAATTTGATAAGCAGAACTTTCCCTCTGCAATTGGAATGGCAGTAGCCCCTCTTTAAATAGTCATCTTTATTCTGGAGCTTCATTCTTACTATGCAAGCAGTAAAGGAAAGTAATTATGTCGAACAGGAGCCACATACCATTTGAAGCCACTCTTAATGTATAAGGCACAAAAGGGAGGTAATTACATTTTAATGGAAGCCAAGCTTTGTATGCCAAGATTTGCAGGTATTTATTTTCATTTGTTGAGAAGAAGGTAACAATTCACTCATGGCACTGCTGAACTCCTATATATAAACGTCAAGCAGGTCCCCAGAAGCAACATAAATTATTCAAAATAGCAAAAGCTGTGCTGATGGAAGGTTACAGCAAAGAATTTCAACACCAGGTGTTCAGCACACAGTTTTCCCAGGAACTAGCACTCAGTCCCACTGAGTACAGAGGAAGGCAGGTTTCTTAAAGGGCTCTCTACCTCTCACCGGGGCAAATTATCCAAAGCACTTGGTTGCTACGGTGGTGCAGGGCAATGGTGCCACTGGGTGCAGGGCACTTCCAAATTTGGAGATGAAATGCAAACCCATGTGGAAGGGAGCAGTGTCAACTTTGATGAAGCCAAGGATTTTATCTCTTGGTGAAAAACATCTCACACTGAAGGGCTTCATCCTGCTCTCTAGGAACAGAAACTGTATTATATTGTGATTTCCATGACTGTAGAGACAAATCCCTTGATTTCTGAAATACCCTTTAAATACTGTATTTCTTCTGTTCCTGGAGAAAGAGAACTTTTCATGGCCATTTAATTCCCTTTCCTTCTATTTTCCTGCCTTATATAAAGCATTTATGTATTCTAAATGAGTTTAAGAAAGGAAAAACTACATTACGATAGCAATTTAATTCCAAAGGAATTCTGAAAAGCCTGTCTGAGCAACCCACAGGTCTGCTGGATGGCAAAAAAGCAATATTCCACTAGCTAAACAGCTATAGAAGGCAACTTTCCAATGGATCAATGACCTTCATGAGACTTTTACTTCTTTAGTATATTACAATTGATTATATACCCTATATATTAGCTCTCTGCTGTGTAATAACTTTCTCTAGTTTTCTGTAAGTGTTGCTCAGTTTCTCTACTCTTCCAGCCACTCCTTTCCAGCAAGTTTTGTTCTGCTTCTCACTTTGCTAAATTTCCATTTTGGACAGACTTGGATTTGTTCCCAGTTGAACATAAGATGGACCCAGTTCAAACCTAAAGGGTGGAGCTGCACTGTATAAGCCAGAAAAGCACGCTGCAATGTGTGTTATGAATGCGGGGACAGCTAGATTTATGCGTGTAACAAACACTAACTTATCTGACAAAGAAATGGACCAAAGAGCCACTCATGGAAAAAAGTTTCAATCATTTTCTCTCTCACTGGAATTGCAGGAAGAAATAAATGCAGGGAGAAATTAATCCAATTTATTCTAAAACCATCCACAAAGCTCTGAAACAATCTTTAAAAAACATTCACTTTGACGTCCTTACATAAAACTCATCAGGAATTATAAGAAGTCTTTTTTTAAATAGTAACTTGTTGAAACCAAGGATTTTAATCAGAAAAGTTTAATTTTGGTGATTTCCTTAATACAAAAACCTGGGAGAAAAAGTTTCAAAATTGCCTACACTGAGACATAGGCATTTTCTGATTTTGCTAGATGGCCTATTTATCCAAAGACAAAGATCAGGAAAGATTCATCTCATGTTTTTTAAGTCTGGGTCACACATATCAGGCATTGGAGCCTTAAGAGTAAGTATTCAGAAGATTGCAACAGATAAATTTTTCAAGCAAAGCCTGTTTTGCAATTGGACACTGCTGAAGGCATCTGGCTAACAGGAAAGTGATTTCCACTAGTAGCTCACTTTGCTCTTCTGTTTGCTTTTTATCTGCCTCTGGTACATTTGTACCACTGATCTGTAGGGTATGGACTTTCTTACTGTTCTTTGTCATGTTCTGTGCTCAGCACAAGAGGGACCCAGTCTCAGCTGGCTCCTCAGCCCTCTGTCTATGCTATACACAAGATTCCTCTTAATGCCAGCGAGACAGGTGCAGGCACAGACTGATGCATTCAGAGTTTCCTCTCTGCATTCACATGTCTGTAGGAGACTGCTGAAAACAAAACGTATTCATCATCTGGAGTTTGGCATGTACATACACAGCAAAAAGAGCACACATTGAGGCAGTTACTATGTCAAACTGAGATCTATATTATATAGAAACATATAAATATATAATATATATGAATAATTGTTTAGCAGAAAGATATTTGTGATATACTGTGAATAGAGACCCTATTTTGTTTAGCCTCTTTCTGAAAACCAGGCACATGCATTTTTCAGTTTTTCATTTTTCTGCATCTGCCCCAGATGGGATCTACCCTCAGAGCAAGGGACACGGGCTTGGCTTTGATCAGTGCTCCACACTCTGAAAAGCTGTCTGCAAAACTTATGCAGTAAGCACAGATAGAAGAAAAGATAGAGATGGTGACGTGGAAAATGAGATGGAGGGATAAAGGAGGAAAAAAGAAAACTTAAAAGGAAAGGAAGTGAAGTAGTAGAAAAGGAAAGGAAGTGAAGAATTAGAAAAGGAAAGGAAAAGACAGAAAGGAAGGGCTTTCTCTCTGTTTCACCACTGGGAACAGTAACGAGAGAGTAAACATTTGGTGACGGTGTATCTTTTATCACAGCAAGTCCCACCGCTTCGGGCATTTTCACGGCTCAAGGGCACTAATGCCAAGGAGGCTGGACTGCTCTTGCAAGCCAGGAAAGTGAGACAATGAGCATGTAACAGAATTGGCACACACATGGACATTTAAACTTTCACCCACAAAGGTCCGTATCAAACCCTAACAGAAGCTCCTGCAGGCAGAAGAGGGTTAAACAAGAATATTGGTCATATCCAGTTTTTCATCTTTTGGGGCAGCACAGAAAAAAAAAACCACATCTAAAATACAATTTAGGGGGTGAGAAAACATGAAGGTGTAGGTTACCGATGCAACTTCCCAACCTTATTCTTTTCAAAAACATCTGTAAAAGCTGCAGAGCAACTGAAAATTGAGATACTTTTCTTAAAAAAAACGAAAAAATTCTCTTTCATCCTCTCCTACAAGTATTTCCTGCTCCCTGGAGTCAGGGTTGTGTCACTCAGATTGATATTATGTCATGATCTGACAATGTGTTCAAATTATTTACCCAAACAGTATACTTTTTCAAAGGTACAAAAGCAGTCTCAAGGGACACTACAGTGCAATGCATCCAAGAAACATAAGGAAATGGAAGCAGAAGAAAAAAACCCCACCATTAAAAGACATCCAAACTTTATTAGTTATGGGCTGCACTGGCAGCTTACTAGCAACTCAAGGCTGGTCCACACTGTAACCACCATTGTGCTTTATTTTCTTATATGGCTTACTCTTGTTCTGACTTAAACTGAGAAAAATCTTATTTCCTCATGTTATTGCAGCAGGAGCCAAATCAGAGATGAGTCTCAGAGCCTAAAGTTTCCAGTGAGTTTTACCTCATAATAAACTTTGTCCTCAGACTAGCAAGGGGCACAAGGAAACACAACCAAGCATTTAGGACCCAGTCTCACTGCTCTGGACCACTGTTTCTTCTCTTGGTTTTCACATTTCTCAGCTCCATAAGGCATAAATTATTCATGGCAAAAACTGCCTCTCACAGTGTTTATGCAGTGCTTAATACAATGGCACTCTTTTTCAGCTGGGGCCTCTGGGCACTCATGCAATACAAATAATCATGATGATAGCAACAATAATAACAGCCAGCGATGCTGTTCCCACCGGGCATCCACTGCCAGGGTCTTCCCCACAGTGCTCAGATCACTGTATTTCACTGCAGGCTCCTGGTCAGTGCCAGAGAACATTCTTCAATAAACCTGCCTCATCTTTTAGAGCAAGAAAAAAACCTCCCAATTTTGCCTTTCAGGTTTTTGTTTAACTATCACAGCTGTTTCCTAATATGAGAAAATCCCTCATTTTTATATCTAATTAGTTTGAGCAGATCCTATTATTCTGCCTCCTGTAATACTAATTATTACGCTAGCTGCATGCCTGCACGACTAATGAGTTACATTAAAGATGGGGAACTCTGAAACCTACAGGGAGATACAGCACGAGTGTGATGCCAAAACAGGAGACACCAGCATCTTTCAAGCAAAAAGAAATCACAGTTCTAACAAGTCATTCCTTCTCCCTCTGAGTCCCCTCCAGTTACTCTTTAGAAGCAGACATTTTGTTGCTGCACAAAGGCAAAGTTGAGGGAGGGCACCTCAAAAAAAGCAAGTTGAACCCAGAGTTTGCCTGAGCAATGAACAGCTTCTGAACAGGTGAACAATTCATTCAGACATCACTGTCAGCTCCTTGCAACAGTCAGCAGCTGAGTCATCCTGCCAAAGTGCCATCAGTCTGTCCTGACAGTACACTGCAAGGAAGATGTCCTCTCTGCAGGTAGACATAAAGGCTGCCACTGCAGTGCTCAAAAACCACATGTTTTCTGCTCCTGGAACCAAAGCAAGGACAGGGATATAGCTGCTCATTAACAAAAGTCCAGTTCTATTATTTGACACCAATCTTCCTAAGAAGACACAAGGTAAGTCAGTGTCAAACACTCTTTTAAGTCCACTGAGATTACTAATGTCAAAATCAAAGACCCTAATTAAAGACTGTACGTAGTTCAGACACTCACCTTGAAGTAGATCGTCACATTCCAATAACTGTAATTGCAGACTAGGAAAAATAGCCAGCAGCAGCCACTAGTCAAAGCATGGAGCCAAGAGTCAACAGCTCCTAGCTGAGTGCCTGGACTTGCCACTGATACAGTGTAAGTCTTTAAAATCACTCAGCTCTTCTGTCTTTCAGCTATTACTTTTCTTTAAATTGTACTTCCTCAGCTCCAATGAGTGATAGGAGGATTAGCTAATTGCTGCCTGTAAAGACCGCTAGATAAAAGAAACAATGTAGTGTAGATTATTTATATTGCACCAGACTCCTAAGTAAAGCTCTTCAAAGGACATGAAATCATTAAAAACACACGGCACATAGTCTTTCCTCTACTGCAGCAGCACAAACACAGGGAACTGCACTGACACCTTGCTAGACTCTCAAATGCTACACCTGATCTGCAGCACAGGAAAGAGATTTCAGCCATTAACAACTCAGGTAGGTCTTGCCTTCATGTAAGAAACCTTTCCAAAAACCGTGTGTTGGAGGATGTGATCTTTGGATGCCACCCTAATTATTCAAACCAACAGTGGTGTAAGCAGTGTTAATGTTTGCCAACCTTAGTTGCAATTTTTTTCCTATGTGGCAAGGACTGAGCTGAGCTAGGATAAAGTAACTCATAGATCAGATATACTGTAAATTGAGAAGAAGTTAGGAAGGAAGATCCATTAAAAAGAACTAAATACAGCTGGGTGAAAAATTTATAAGAGAAAAAAAGAGCATAATTTAAAAGATGAAGGGTACATTGCAGAAAGAGCAGGCAGACTGCTTACTCTATTTAATTTTATCTTTATCAGGAGAATAAATAGCTAAAAGTACACAAGATACAGGGAGAGAGAGGAAGAATGAGAGTGACGGAAA
>NW_010185989.1:43230-51350 GCF_000695765.1 Mesitornis unicolor
AATAAAGCCTATCAGGCAACCGAGCTCAATATAAATAAATTCTTCCTCTCTCAGCAGTTAAAGCAAAATGTTTCCTGAATCCTGACAATACTCTATTCTTTTACTTTCTGGCTGGCTGGAACCCTAACAACCATCAATCAAGTTTGGGTGGCTGTGAAGTAGGCCAGATGGAGTATGTCGGAAGCGTTTTCTGCTCTTCAGTGCAAGTTGGCCATTAGAGCAGCCACTCAACAGAAGTGTCGGAGTCTTTCACATCTGTCAAGACAGTTTAGGGAGACCTTGAACATCCCCAGCCTTGCAGACACTGATTAGAATATGCAATTGTGTGTGCTAGAGGAGAGGTGGCTGCCTCCGCCGGGATTTTGTGATAAAAATTATCCTTTCATCCTTTCCAGCCTTTGTGACAGGCTTTCTCATGACCTCATTTGTGTACTAAATACACAAACCATGGTGTCTGGGATATCACTGTCACATTGCTGACAATCTCTCTGTCCAAATGCACAATATTCAAGAACAAATGACAGTTTTCATCCTGTGTTAACTACACTTTAACACAGCGGCCCAGGACCAAGCTCTCGTCTTCCAATCTGATAACACCTCAGCAAAGCTATGGAGAAAAGAGCTCATCAGAAATCCAGATAAAATTCAGATTCCTGATTCATAGCTGCTCTCATCCTTAAATCCAACATAGAGCAGAGTTTCTCTAATAATTCTCCTCTTGCAAGCAATGAGCTCCCAAATGTCCAAGTGTTGCAGGCTACACTCCATACTTGGAGTCAGCTGCTCAGGAGGAAAAATACTGAGACAGAGCAGTTGGTAATAAGGAAAAAAATAATTATTTTTTTTTAGTTTCGAAAATAATGAGAGTGCTTCAAAAAGATTTTAAGGCTTTTCCAGGAATGCTGACTAATGATAAAACAAATCCATAACACTTAGATGACCAACTTATGAGGCAGGCATTGATTCCCAAGGTTAATGAGCAACCCCTGGTTTAATTTAGCAGAAGTTCTGCCACAGCTCATAGAAGCTCCTGGAAAACCAAAATACACTTTTATCAGCAAATCTGCAAAATTATAACCCTTGGGACTTTTCTGCTAGTATAATCTTCCTTTCTATTAAGCATAGATTAAACTCCTATGAACCAGCAGACATCTTCGAAATAGCTAGGTGAGAGGAGAAAGACACAGGATTCCTCCCACCAGCAAAGCTGCAGCATGTTCATGAGCTGGAAAGGTGGATAAGCAACAGGAGAGCAGCAGTTACAGACTGCATCAATTTATTTGCATTTTTCTCAAAGAACAGAGAAGGTGTGAAGGAATTTTAGAAACCAAGCCACACTGAAACCAAGCCTAGACAAAATAAACCTTCTTAGGTTCTTAACTAACTGCATTAAATAACTTCTTTAAAAAATATAAGAGTTACAGAGAATTGTGAAGGTCTCAGATAAAGATACCTGCTCCACATGCAAGCAGTAATCAAAAGAAAAACATATTTAGGTTATTTAGTGGGTGTAATGAACTATAAAGGAAGTATTACAATAATATTTTCTTTTTTAACACAAATCTGTAGAGGACATGCTTGGAATACTGTGTACAGTCCAGTCTCTTCATCTCAAAAATTATTTTGCAATGATAGAAATAATTTAGGTAAGTCCAGTAGAGATAATTTTATTGTGGATAAATTGTCATATAATGAAATACTCAAGTCAGAGGTTTTAGCTTTAAAAGATGGCAAGTGACAAAAAGTAACAGAAGATATATAAAACTGCAATTGATTGAAGAAGCAGAATAGGGGCTTTTACTTACCCCATTTACAATACAAAATCAAAAGTAAAAATGATGTAATGGAGAGGTTAGAAAAATCATGAACACAGCTCTTTTTCTGAATATACTGGCATTTTTCAGTGCAATATTCTCAGTCAGTTCACTTTGCTTTTGGTACTCCCAACCTATTGCTGTCAGAGATGTATTCAGTGATGCAGCTCTTGAACTACACAACATTCAGAAAGGCAACCATTTAGTGGTAGAACAGATTCCTGTTATCAATAAGCCCCTCACTTACTATTCCACTGCCAGAGCTCCCAAATGCCACCACTACTCCAGGCAATGAGAGTAGGAACGTACAGCACTTGATCAGCATTTACAGGTCTAGCTGTATATCAGTACAGACCTTATGCAACACTATACTTCAGGGCAAAAAAATTTGCTGCTTCCAAAAATTGTATCATATGCTTTTTCTCTTGTAGTCTTAAGCCATTAATGTGAAGCTATGGGTGAAAAGGGAAGGTTTAGTTCTCTTCTCTAAAAGAATTAAATTGGGTCCTATTCTAACTATAGATTGAATACAGTTTATTTTTTCCTTTATCTAGATGTGAGTGGGAACTTTCCTCCAACCTGTAATTTCCTTCACCTCAGGAAGAAAATAAATACCCTCATTTCAGCCAACATGTCAGCACTTAGATTTTAACTCAGAAATAAAGTTCAGTAGGGCACAACATTTCACACAGTACTAATCTGCTTGACCTAATTTCTTACTCTAGTTCCTCCTACTGCTGCCAACATACTGTCCGGTGTAGCTCCTATGTAGTTATACCCACAGATCTGCAATACGGATTTCTCCTCTTTACCTCAGGGCCCAGGCAGGCTGTGACTGTGTGACTTCCATGTATGCTGCTCCTACTAATGCCAACAGCAGATGAACAAGCAGGTGGCACGCAGGAAGACGCTGTGAGATTTCTAACACATATCAGGAGAGTAGAATTTCTGTCCACAGTTATTATGATCACAAACCTACATTTGTACCTATTCCTCCTTTTGCATTCCTTCAAATCAAATGAAGTCGGGTTTTCTAATTAAGTCTAACCACGTTTGCTTCAGCCAGTCCCAATCAGAGTTTTAGTCTCAGCTATAACACTCATATCTAGAATCCATTAAAATTAACTCCAACACAGCAATTTCACAAGCTCTGCCTTTAAAACCATAACTTGAAAACGAACCTGTGCCACCCAACAGCATTGCTCTTACAAAACGATGCTGCATCAAAGCTTTGCCTTGTCTCTCTCTCCCCTCTTCCGACAGAACACATTGACTCAGTGGGAGCAGAACAAGGCAGAGGCCTACTAGTGGCTCAAGCAGCAGAGGCCTTCTGGCAGCACAATGGGAAGCTTCATTCAGTAAATTCCCAAATGCCACTTAGGCATGGAAACATACTCAAAAAAACCAACAACAACAACAACAAAAAGTCCTTCCCTCCAAATTAATAAAATAATAAAACCACACAGTTCAAAGCCCTTCCAGCATTCCCACCTGGTCACTTCCACCCCCAGGCGAAGACGTTTATTGCTGCCAACTCAACCAAGTCATCTAGTCTCTGAAAATTCACCTGTATCCTTTCTGCTGCACCACTTGTCATTATCTACACAGGTTCTAGACTCGGAACTTATCTTGTGCCTCCAAGGATGGTGTGTGAGGAAGACCAGGTACAGCTGCACTGACTGCAAAGCAGATGGATGCATGCACCCACACAGAAAGCAGCTGGGACCTCATCAGATGTGGCTCTGGTTACACCAGTAGAGCAGGACACCTGCAGGTACCCCTCAGATCAATGGTGCACCGCTATCCACAAGCTGAAAATTGCTGGTCCAAGTTGCATCTGTCAGTCCTAATCAGATTTATTTTTATAATTATCCAAGTATTCAGAGCCTGGAATGTGTTAAACCTAGCTAGTGTTAAGCAAACAAATGCCAGAGTAGCATAGCTTGTGTAATCCACTTAAAGCACATTACTTCTGTATCTCAAACAAGATCTCACAGTTTTAGCTCCCACTATAAATCATCCTACACATGTAACACCTGCTACTCCAACAAAAGAGTACATTAAAAGGCTTTAGTGATTAGAGAGAAGATAAGTTTGTCTAAGGGACACCTGGAAACACAAGTGTGGGGCATATGCCTTTCTCTGTACTAGGAATTACACTGTCACTAGCATTTAAATAAGATATATACATACCGTACTCTCCTTCCTGCTATCTTTTAAGAAAGAATATACAACCCCAGAGTGCAAAAATCCACATACTCTCTTTTCAACATGCAGTGAGCAGCATGTCCCTTCAATACTACCTGTCCAGAAGGAAAGCAGACCCTTTTTCAACTAGTCATTGATACAAAATAAAACCTATACAAAAGGTGTCTTTATTGAGAGATGTATTTGCATGCTATCATTGGTCTGTTCCTACCAACAGGTGGGTTGTGCAAAGCACCTGTATCCTGGAGGTCTAGTAAGCATAAGCAAACTGGTAGTAGTACAGGTGGTCTAAGGTTAAAATTGGAGCTCTAACCTTCAGCTCACCTCATACGTGTGAGACTGCCTTGGCTACGCAACTCAGGAGTATTGTCTGCCTGCTTACTGGGAGGTGGGAGCAGTGCAGAACTGAGGAAAGGCCTTAAAAGTACAATCTCCTGTGCTACTGAGTTCCCACTGAAGCATGAAGGACATCACAAATCCAGGGAATTAAATGAACTAGTGTGCAGCTTTCGGCAAATGAAATTTACCTTGAGGTTTGGCTTTGGTAAGCTTCCCACAGGGCTTTGAGATTGTGACAGTCTTCTGGCAGTCAGCATTATGAAGGGCTCTCTTTAGGTTCCCAGTTCGAGTCTTCAAGGCAGTATTCAAATCACATTCTCCCCAGGCCTGGAACTGGTATTTGCACTCCGCTGTAACAAGTAAATAAACAGCAATTTTTAAAACAAAACAAAAACGCGATGAGTCTAATCGGATATCACAGACAGCCAGTGCTTGTAGACAGAAGGATCATGCAACTGCAGAAAGGAATCCCAAGAAAAATTTAAAGATTATTTGCAGTGATAATTGCAGTTGCCCTCCCACAAACCCTTTAAAATTGAATCCTCTTGCTTTTGCATGGATATTGCGCTATTTTCATATAAAGGAAAACACATGCAACTATGAAGATACACAATAAATAAATAAGAAAGAAAGAAAAAACAGCAGTGGAAAATGTCATTCACATTCTATATGGCTGTTCCTCCATTTGTGTGATGCCAAAGGTTACCAAACAAGTTTCAAGAACATATGTGTAACTATGAACTTGCCAAGTCTGTAACTGTTTGCACTGATTGCCTCGGTAAGGTTACAATGATGTCAAAGCCATACAAGCTATTTACTAGAAAAAAAACAACAAGTTAGCAAGAGTTATCAGGCCCGAGTCCTAGATAGAAATCTTGTCCAGGACAGATCTCACGTATCTTTCTGAACTGTTACAGATGAACCTTCTGAACTTAAAAATACAGATAAAATACACTGGTCTTCATTCGCTCCTTTCAATGCACACACTGGCAGCCACCCATGCTCCATGCTGCAAGTCACAGATTGCAAGGTCATGTGAAGGCTGTGGTAACCATCACAGAGATGTACAGCTGTGACAGAACACACAACACTTACATTGCTGCCTTACATAGGGTTGTACACCACAGGAGAGCAAATTTAAACATGCTGCTGGAAGACTCATCTTACAATTAGTAGGTTATATGGACTCTCTACAGAAGAGCTGCTTTGCTCTGAAAAAGCTGCCTTCTGATGCCTGACATGTCCCAGCTGCAATGAACTTGAAATACAGAAGTAGCCCCTTCACCAAGGAGCTGAGCAGAAAATACAGGCTTCCTGCTCCACACTTAAGTAAAAAACAAAGCAAATCCCTTGAGACAGAGTTGCTTACCTCCAAATTGCTTCTTCCAGTTGCAGGGAATCTTACACTTCTGAGTCTTGGTGGTTTGTTTGCACTCAGCGCCAGTGCGAGTGCCCTCACGTGTCCCCAGGCCACAGTCCCCACTGGTAGGCACGCAGACGCTCCACTGCCATTCCCCACAGTCAGACTTCTTCGCCTTTTTCTCTGGATGAAGACAAGGAACCAAACCCAAGCAAGAGAAGCCGTCAGTACCCAGAGCCTATGGAGAAGTTCCCTAAACATCACTAAACAGTCACAGCACCTGAAAGGGTGAACAAGGAAGACATTAGTAAAATAATTGCTTCAAAAGCAAAAGGTCTGGCATCCTCTTCACAGTTCTGCACAGATAGGTCAGCCTCTGACTTCAAAGCAGGGTGGATAATTTAAACTCAATCCCACTACCAAGTCCACTAGTCCACTTAGATATTCTGGTGTGGATTCTCATCTCCAGAATGGGGCATCATCTAGAAAGATGCAGGGATCACTGACCAAAACATGCAGGAGGGCTCACTCAGAAAGGACACTCCTCTGTTTCCAGTAGCTGATGGCACACATATATTTTCAGTTCCAACTGAAGCACTACACACTACACAGATTAGAGATGTATGTGTTGATACTGTGTACCAGAGGATTTAAGTACTTCCAGGGAACAGCTGTGAAATACAAACTTTTCACTTGGTATACCATGTCACATTTTATGTCAGAATATGATCAAAACTCCAAAGGCAAAGAAAAATACTACATGGAGAAGTGTACTCGAAATGCTGTTAATACAGGTGGGCTTGTTGCTCAGGGTCAAAAGTAAGAACCATGATTTCATTTAAATTCTTGACGCTAAGTCTGATGAGAACAGACAGCAAAGTTATCAAACCCCAAGGTTCACGAAAATAATCAGTTAGGCCCCAAAAACATCATAAGTAACTTTAAATAACCTTATAAAAGTTATTCTTCTTCTATCTCTTGTATACTTACATTCACATTTTCTCATACGTCCATATAGCTACAATGGTTAGAAACACCTTTTTTTAAAAAAAAAAGGTAACACTAATTCTAATAGACTCACAGGCCATATAAACTGGTGTGTAAGTACCGTGTATATACTAAGACTTTAAGAAAAACACTAGAAGATGTGTTCCTTAAAAAATTGTCAAAACTGGGTTTGATAGATACGAATTTTCCACCCCAGGCCTGTCTCTTTGATAATGAGGTCTGAGCTCACCACTGACAGAAAGCAATTACTGCTGGGTGTCTGGCTGTCTGTCTGCAGCAACGAGTTAGTTCAGTTCTTTGTTGGAGGATTTCCACATCACACAGCATTGGCGTAGCATTGTCATATACAACACTGAACAAGCTACATGATAACTACTCTTTCATCACTCCTGTTTCATTCTGCCTAAGTCAAGCATGAACTTACTCCTACAGCAAATTTTAAGCTGCCTTGCAATACCCACTTTGTGATAAACTAAAGACTCCAGCCTCCGGAGCTGTCAAGCTGCCAGCTTTTATGGCAACTACTTTCTGATTTCCTATGTAACACAGAACAACATGTCACAGCCACAAATCCCTAGCCTGTATGTCAAAAGGTTAATGAATTACCTGAATTTCATAACAAAACCAGAAGCATTTGATGTTTTCCCACACATGCAATCTATCAGATTAACTCTGAATTACACTGGACCTTACCTGGTTTCTCTTTTTTGCCGGCCTCGGTGGTACTCACAGCTGCCAGAATGAAAACAACTACCAGGAGGGCAGCCGTGAACATTCGACGTTGCTGTTGTTGCTGTTGCATTCTGGGGATTAACAAGAGAGAGGAAAAAGAAGTTGATTAGACCGTAAAATGTAGGATTCAGGATTCCATCTAAAGTGTTGCTTACGGCATTTTTGGGAAGCTCTGCTTCAGGGCCAAAAGATATAAGGAGGTCAAAATATAATTAGCCATTGGCATAATGGGCAATTATCTTCATTCCAGAGACAACACAAAGATTTTTTACTAATTTTTTTCCAGCTTGTATATCAAATCCCTGATCTACTGTATAGGGTTTTTCTGTGAGGGGTTTTTGGTTGTGTCTTTGGTAATGGGGGAAGGGCTATGGAGATGGCCCTTTAAGAAGCTACCTGAAAAGCTCCCCCTTTGCCTTTGTCAGACCCACCTCTTGACCCCGGCCAATCCAGTCAGCGCCCCTGTGAATTCATGTATTTCAGGGGGGTGCAGGGCATGCCTCGCTCTCTCTGTCATCAGCCCTGACCAGCGTGGCCCCAGGTGCGGGTGGCATGGCCTCGGCCTTGCCCAGCTGGGCTTGGCCAGCCCTGAGTGCAACCTAAGCTTAAGCCACACTGCAGTTTAATTCCCCAAAAAAAGAGAGAGAGCTGGGATCTCC
>NW_010185990.1:0-3146 GCF_000695765.1 Mesitornis unicolor
GAGAGAGGAAAACCCTGGCAAAACCAGAGCCGGGCAGGCAGTGGGAGCCTCACTGGGGTCGTCTCCGGCTGCAGGGCGTTTGCAGCCAACAAAGGACCTTTGACTTCTGGCGTTTGCCCTCCTGCCCTGTTCTCCAGGGCCGTCTGCTGAAGCCAAGCTGTGCCTGGGGGCTCGGTGAGGAAAGCGGGCGGCTGTCGGCGAGGTGCCCCTCGCACGAGTTTGGGGATGCCCATGGCAGACAACAGGCTCGGTATGGCATCGATATGTCAGATATTATTTCCAAGCCAACTCAAAATCCCCACAGCTCTTCCCTGGGCAGAGCTGATGGCTTCAACCTGCCCCTCTCCCTGCACCATGAGCACTCAGACCAGGGCAGAAGCGTGGTTTGCAGACCAGCACACACGGTCACGGCCATTCTTGAAGGCAATGGTGGTCCAAATCCAGAGCAGCCCAAATCCGGAGCATCCCAGACCTGGAGCACCCCAAATCTGGAGCATCCCAGACCTGGAGCACCCCAAATCTGGAGCATCCCAGACCTGGAGCACCCCAAATCTGGAGAATCCCAGACCTGGAGCATCCCAAATCTGGAGCATCCCAGACCTGGAGCACCCCAAATCTGGAGAATCCCAGACCTGGAGCATCCCAAATCTGGAGCATCCCAGACCTGGAGCACCCCAAATCTGGAGCATCCCAGTACTGGAGCATCCCAGACCTGGAGCATCCCAGACCTGGGGCATCCCAAATCCAGAGCATCCCAGACCTGGGGCGTCTCAAATCTGGGGCGTCTCAGACCTGGAGCATCCCAAATCTGGAGCATCCCAGACCCATAGCATCCCGTGCACGTACAGCACCAGCCGGTCCCGCTCAGAGCAGCAGCTCAAGAGCTCTTTGGGGACAAATCCCAGATCGATCCTACGTGTTTCCAGAAGACACCTTCATAGAAAAGGAAACTGGTTTTGCCATGACTTGTCAGAAGATTTCCTCTCTCCGGGTTGCAACACAGAAATGGGGGAGCGCAATGCTTACATTGACCTCTGGCTCAGAGGCTCCAGGCGCTGCTGGGGGCTTTTGGTGGGGAGCAAGGGGACATTTAAGTGACAGCAGCAGTCAATGAGGACCAGAGAGAGCTGTGCCTTATGCATGGGAGGTTCAGCCAAGCCCCATAGGGCCGGGCAGCCTCTGCCCCTTTCCCCGCCACCGCCTGCGTACGCCCTGCAAACAAGCACCGCATCCCAACGTGACACATTCAGGGTACAGACCCAGGGGTGGGAGAAGCCAGGCATGGGCACAGGGTGACATTTCTGCTGCCCGCAGAGGCAGGGGGGGGGGTTTGGCTCCAGGAATGCACCCGCTGTCTGCGCTCTCGGTGTCACCCACCCCAATGTCCCCAGCCGGGCGCAGGGGACAAGATGACAGCGGTGACAGCAGAGACCTCATCCAGGTTTTACTCAGTCAGTGGTGTCCCCCAAAACACGCGCTCCTTTGCCAGTATCACCTCTCCCAGTGAGACGCCAAAGACACCCACTGCTGTCACCACGGGGCTCTCCACTCCCACCACCAGTCCAACCAGTTGGTTCCAGTGCCACAAATCCACACGACAGCACTTTCCTGACTAACCAGTGCCACAAAGCAGCTCCGAGGTGGATTTCACCCAACACGCGTCTTCGGGGAACCATGGGAAAACAGGACCAGCAGCCCTGGCGGCTTCAGAAGGAACCACAGAGCTCCAGAGCAGATCCTGGAAAGCCACAGCTGCTCCTTGTGATGTCCAAAGGATACGAGACAGGATGGATGTGCAAACATGGGGACAAGCACATCCATAGCAGGAAAAAACCCCCACATGGTTTCCCAGCAGCCACCACCCCGAAGGCAACACAGACAGAGCCCAACAGCTCGAGTGAAACCAAGAAAATAAGTGAGAAACAAAAGCAGCCAGCAAGCCGGCCCAGTTCCACCTACCGAGGGAGTCGCTGGTGCGAGAGCAGAGCTGTTTATTTACCAAACTGCTGCAAAGCAGCCAAGTCCTTTGGGAACGGCTTGTTCGAACCAAGCCTTGTGCCAGAGGACAGAGACCCCGTCCCGGAGCTCAGCACTTCAGTCTCCCAACAAGCGACGCTCCCCGAGTTATAAATAAACAGCCGGTCACAGCTTGTGCTTCACCGACGGAAAACAACAGCTCACCACGACGGCGTGAATGGTGACTCAAGGCCGGGACGTGGAGCCAGTCATTTTCCAAGCACGAGGGCTACACCAGTCACCTCCCGCCCTGGGGAAACGGGGCTTTGATGGGACGGTGGCTCTGGGACAGCCCTCACCTCCCACACAGCTTTTATCTTCCACCCAGGCCCTGTGCACACCCTGCCATGCTTCAAATACAAACTGACCCCATGCAGGAGCAGGAAAGCCAGCTGGCACAGCCAGGGTTTGCCTTGTTGCAGGATAAAAACCCTCGGAAATAATTGGGCAAGGGTTAGGACAGGGTTAGAGCCCGGGACCCTCATGGTCCAACTTCAGCTCCTCTGCACCCAACCCGGCACTGCGCGAGGGACGGGGACCAACTCGCACCCCCTACCCCATAGCAACGTCCTCTTGCAGCTGACCAACCTGATGGGGATGGAGAGGAGTCGCCGCTGCCGAACTCCTCCAACTCCTGCCCCCGTGGCTCTGAGCAGGAGCAGCCAGGGGAGGCAAAGCGGCCGCTGAGCTCCCAGTGCTGCTCTCGACGGCAAAGTTGTGTTTCTGAAACGCTCGAAAAGAAGAATTGCTTTCAGCCTGTTGCCTACTCCTGTCCCAGGCTGCAGTTTGCTGAAGCCACAGGTAAAGCCAGGGTTGATTTTCCCCAGCGTCACGGGCAAAGCGGGTTGTGAAATCCTCAGCACGTTACGGCAAGATGTTCCCGTATTTATATTTATATTCCCAGTTTTTTGTGGTGGTTCGTGTTCTCAGCACTGGAGGTTCCTGGTCGATTTGCTGGCCATCTGACACGGTGGGCAGCTCGTTTTCCTTGACAGGGGGGAAGCGGGGATCGCTGGAAGTAAAGCAACAAGAAAACGGCTTTTTAAACTCTGCACTTTCTGCTGGGTGCCAGAACTACCCAGAGCTTGTTCACAGTTTGAAGTGAGAAAACGTCATTTACAGAGAAATTA
>NW_010185991.1:0-6697 GCF_000695765.1 Mesitornis unicolor
AGTAGTGAGGCTGGGGGAGGATGTGATAAGGAGGATAACGGTGGGCCGGGAGAGGGATAATGGAAGGGGAGGCGAGTAATGGTGTGCTGGGATTGGGGAAAGCAGAAAGAGGGGTTAACGACCTCAGTTAACGAGGCTGGGAAAGGGTGAGGTGTGATGGGGTGAGGGGCTGGGCAGGGAGAGGCTGAGGTAGGAAGGGGGAAGAGGTAACAATGGGCCTAAGCAGGGGGATAATGGTATACGGGGGAGGCTGAGGTGGGGGTGTAGTGGTGGGTATGGGATAGTGTTGGGCTGGGGGAGGCTGAAGCTTGAAGCGGGGTAATGGTATCCAGTGGAGGCCATGGCCCATGGGGAGGTGGTTTGCAGGGAAAGTAGCCGCTTCCTGTTGGTCCCCCCTGCTTAGGTGGGACAACCACCCCCAGCCCAGTCCAGCTGTTAACCCCCAGCACCATACGTGTGCAACATCCCCTTTGCTGTTTCCCAGGATGGGAATCCATGGCCTGGCGAAGCTTATTGCCGACGTGGCTCCTGGCGCCATCCGGGAGAACGACATCAAGTCTTACTTCGGCCGAAAGGTCGCTATAGATGCCTCCATGAGCATCTACCAGTTCCTGATCGCGGTGCGGCAGGGAGCTGAAGTCCTTCAGAATGAGGAGGGTGAGACCACGAGTCACCTTATGGGCCTGTTCTACCGGACCGTCCGCATGGTGGAGAACGGCATCAAGCCGGTTTACGTCTTTGACGGCAAACCCCCCCAGCTGAAATCAGGAGAGCTGGCGAAGCGGACTGAGCGCCGAGCTGAGGCCGAGAAACATCTGCAGGAGGCTCAGGAAGCTGGAGAGGAAACCAACATTGAGAAGTACAGCAAGAGGCTGGTCAAGGTGACCAAGCAGCACACCGACGAGTGCAAGAAGTTACTGACGCTGATGGGCATCCCGTACGTGGAGGCACCAGGGGAGGCTGAAGCCAGCTGCGCTACCTTGGTGAAGGCTGGGAAGGTCTACGCAGCTGCCACGGAAGATATGGATTGCCTGACCTTCGGCAGTCCTGTCCTGATGCGGCATCTCACTGCCAGCGAGACGAAGAAGCTGCCCATCCAGGAGTTTCACCTGAATCGTATTCTGCAGGATCTAGACTTGACCTGGGAACAGTTTGTGGATCTGTGTATCCTCCTGGGCTGCGACTACTGCGAGAGCATCCGCGGCATCGGGCCCAAGCGCGCTATTGAGCTCATCAAGGAGCACAAAACCATTGAGAAGATCGTTCAGCAGATAGACACCAAGAAGTACCCTCTGCCTGAGAACTGGTTGCACAAAGAGGCCCAGAAGCTGTTTCTAGAGCCTGATGTGGTCAACCCCGATACCGTTGAGCTGAAGTGGACGGAGCCGAATGAAGACGAGCTCGTTCGGTTCATGTGCGGGGAGAAGCAGTTCAATGAAGAGCGAATCCGCAACGGGGTGAAGAGGCTGAGCAAAAGCCGTCAGGGCAGCACGCAGGGCCGGCTGGATGACTTCTTCAAGGTGACGGGCTCCATCACGTCAGCCAAGCGCAAAGAGCCGGAAACCAAGGGCTCAGCAAAGAAGAAAGCCAAGACCAACAATGCCACAGCTGCAAAGCCCAAAAAGGGCAAATAGCCAGAGTGGCTGACCACAAACCCCTGCACTGCTTTTTCGTTGTTGTTGTTCAACAAGGAATTTTAGGCTAATAACAAACAGTCATCTTTCTGTCCTGCGTTTTAGTGCTAGGAAGGATGCTGCTAGAGCGCTTCCTGACAGGGCTAGGTTAGTGAATTGGATGAGCACAGCAGCAGGAACGTGTGAGGCTGGGAAAGAAGAAAGCAGCAACAACCGCAGCGTGGAGGGATGAGGAGTCGGGGAGTTGCATTCAGCAGTTCAGGGGCAGCTTTTAATGCTTTGAGACTTTTGGTGAGGAGGCCACAGGGATTGGAGGTGGAGTTAAAGGGAGGTGCTGATCACAAATGCCCTCTCTGATTTAGGAAATAAAAAGTTGAACAGCCAGAGAGTGAGCTGGGTATAAATGGTGGAGAGATCTCTTTCTCACACAACCCATCCAAGAAGAGGAGAGGTAGGTGGCTGAAGGGGAAACTGAGGAGATGTGAATGGGAGGTGAGCTGGAGTTGGGAAAGAGACTTGAAATAATGAGGTAAACTTCTCCCTCTAATGAGCACTGGGTGCAGCTTCTTCCTCTCCTTATTGTAGTCACTTTGTTTAAAAAGAAAAGAAACAAAAAGTTGTGATCCCAATTCCAGCAAAAGTTTGGCCTTCTTTTAGTGCATCAGCTGAGCACAAGCTGAGCTGAGGCTGCAGCTCTTCAGGCCTGAATTTTCCTGCTCAGTTTTGTTTTATGTTTAAAAAGAAAAATGGCCGTAAACCTAGAACAGAAGCTCGTTCGCTCCATGGGGCATCCTTCCACGCTGCGTGCACACAGATTAAAGAAAAAAGATACTGCCTCTTTTTTTTCTTATTTTATTCTGTATTTTGTGTAGTATTTTGCTCTTACTTGTCAAAGCGATGTGCTGAGCTGTTTTCAGAATAAAATGGTATTTGCCTATAAATGTTTCTCATTCTCTGGAGGAGTGGCCTAAATCTTGTTGCTGAAGGCTGCACAGGTGAAGAAAAATCTCAGTTTTAGGGGGGAAAACCTATTAGGGACATCTAACAAATCAAGTATGGGCCCAAATACAAAAAAGAGGTTTTAATCCTGGTGTTAACAGCGTATTCTGTGGATGTTTTTAGCCATCAAGGATCTGTGGATTAACTCTGCCAAGCTGGGTTTATTTCACAGGGGGAATTCCATCAACATTCCTAAAACCATCCTGATTTTTAAGCCACCTTAGAAATTTTCTGAAATGTGGTCAGGAGAGCAGTGGGTGCTGAGCATGGGGGCAAGGAGCTGCTTGAGCTTGCCGGGTGGGAAGGGGCATCTGGAGCTGGGCACCCAAACTTTACACCCCTGATTCTCTTGTCTGGTGGTTTGCACAAAGTCTCAGCTTAACCTTAATTCCAAGCCCTAAACTAGAGAGATTTTGGGAAGAGGAAGCCTGGATGCTTCAAACAAGGGTGGCTGTACCCACTGTGCTTTGAGATCCACATCTGTGCTCTGCAAGTGTCAGTGCAGACAGCAGGATGTGGTGTTCCCCCGTTGCTTATCCCATCACCTTACTTTCAGATTCCTGCACCTGGAAAGTGTTGCAGGAAAACTCAGATTTTAAAATCAAGGTAAAGGTTGATGTTATATCACCCGTTCTGTTTATTTATATGTTTAATAAGGCTTCTATCTGTATTTGTGCTTTCTGCCCTAAACCTTTATCACCTCTTGTCACTAAGCCACAAGACTTTTTCCTTCAGCTGAACATCCTGCCCAGACAGTTTTCTAAACACCCCATCACTGCTTTGTCTTTTCAAATGGAAAGCAGAGCCCAGGCTAAGTTCAGTGCAGTTTTCCCAGGAGACTTCAAGGTACGGTGTTGCCAGGCAGGATCCTTTAAAGCCCAGCTCTGCTGGACTGTTTCAGTGTCTGCCACATCCCTCCCTTTCCTGCCTTCTCCCTCCACCCCTGTTACCATCCATCCAGATTTACCTGGACACCAGGGTGAGTCATCCCTGAGCTGTTACAATACACAGTAGGCTGTGCTGCTGGTATGTACAATATAGACAGTGTTTAGTAGGCTATGTTGTATGCTCTATGGTAGGATATAAAGCAGGCTGTACACTACTATGGTACAGCACAGACTGTCTACTATATGAGTTTCAAATGAGGAAGGTAATAAACACACTTCAAAAAAATGTATAAGAGGCTATCAGTGCAAACGGATTAAAATACATTTCCCCGTGGTGTTGCTGAGATCTGTTATCCTTGGCTGATACTCACCTGGTAGTCATAGCAGTTCAGACTTTTTATCTACTCAGATTTCACTGCTTAATTAATTTGTTTCATTTCAAAATACAGTAAAGATAAAAAAAACTGAGATGGATGTTTTCTTGATGTGTATTCTTTGAAATGTTTCAATCCGTAATTAGTCCAAAGAGGAGCTTCTTAATTAAATATCCCTGTTTTATCTGTGAATAGATTCATGGTGACCACATGGAGACGTACGGCGAAATGGTCTTGCGGTGAGGGAGTGAAAGATGATAAAAATATTTGGAAGGAAGAGTCAGGAAAATGCTTAGAGCAAGGAAGTAAACTAAGTCAGCAGAGGGGAAATGAAACCACAAACCTGTCTCCAACCTGGCCCTGGTCTCCCTAACTGGCTGTAGAATTCTTCGTCCTGCCCACTGACCTGAGTAGGGTTTGCTTCATCACATTTTTATGTACCACGTTATTATGATGCCAAGAACAGCGCAAGGAACGAGATAGGAACGATGAAACATTTCTCAGAACGTTTAACTGCCTTTCCCCCTACCTTTAATTCACTTAAAGGGACAACGTTGAAGTTGGCCACCTACCGTTTTGTCGAGGGATGCACACAAAGAAAGGAACCTTTAAATGAATGTAACTTCTCTAACGAGCCTCAAGTAAAATCACAAGCGTGAGTACAAGAACACACTTTGGTGTTTGTACACCGGGCTTGTGCTGTTACACACACATTGTGCTTTGTACCTTTGGGCTGGAAGTGCCTCTGCTCTGCTCTGCTTCTGCGGCTTTCCTCGGTGCATTTTGTGTAGGGTGTAGCTGCCTTGGTGATCTCCAGGCACAGAAGTCATCAACTGGAGAAATCAGGTTTTGCTAAGTCTGAGCCATAAAACCTTACAGGTGCAGGGAGAGAAAGCGATTTGTGTGCACATCTGACTTCAGTTACTGCACTTGCGCTTTCAGCTACCTTAAATTGTATCACTTAAGTGCTAAACTTGCACAGTCCAAACAGGAGAATAAATTCCAAAGCCTTAAACCCCATTTAAGGTTATTTACCACACCCCTATGGCTTCTTTCCCATGTGTGGCTCAGCACAGAAGAAAATTCCCCTCATCCACATCAGCACTGAGCAAAGAAAAGTCCATGAGCCTTGTGCTGTTAGCTAACAGCTGTTAGGGGGGGACAGCACTCAAATCCAAACTTCTCCATGCTCTTTGAGAGTTCCTAATGATCCCCTCTGTGGCTGGCATGAAGCTTTTCACTCAGCTAAGGTTTACTTCAGGGATTTTACCAATGAGGGCCGAAGAAATAAACAATCCCAGACGCTGTCCCCCTGCACAAGCCCTTCAGGACAGCACCATCACCCTCTCTGGTCAAAAGGCTGCTGATGGAGCTGCCGCCGTACTTGGTGTCGCTTCTCAGTGTCACATCTGCAAATCGCCTGTTTAAACTCAACCCAAAACATGATTCTGTGTTTCCCTCCTGTAGCAGCAGAGTAACTGAAGAATGGAGGAAAACAGATCACGTTTCTTCTGTCTGCTGTAGGGCACTGTCTGCATATTGTGTGTAAATCACAGAAATACTCATCCGGATGCTGGGTAAGAATGTGGTATTGCACAGGAAAGCAGGCTCCAAATGTAGAGTAAGTTTAAACCCCACAGCATTCAAGCTTGCTCATGGATTTGAGGCAAAAGCTCGTTAGCAGAATATACCCGAACTCTGTATTATTTTCCATATGTCTGAATTTCTAGGCATTATCTTCAGGTTTCTAAGTATGTGTCACCATCTTACTGTGACGAAACCTCTGAGAAAACATTCGAAAAGCTGCTCTTCTGCCCTGAACATACATAAACTGATCAGGGAAGACAGGTGTGGTTGTAGGGCAGAGAGGTTCTCCTTCCCCTCTACTCTGCCCTGGTGAGACCACATCTGCAATATTGTGTTCAGTTCTGGGCCCCTCAGTTCAAGAAGGACAGGGAATTGTTTGAAAGAGTCCAGCAGGACCACAAAGATGATGGAGGGAGTGGAGCATCTCCCTTATGAGGGGCGGCTGAGGGAGCTGGGGCTCTTTAGCTTGGAGCAGAGGAGACTGAGGGGAGACCTCATTAATGTTTATAAATTTGTAAAGGGCGAGTGTCAGGAGGAAGGAGCCAGGCTCTGCTCTGTGATGTCCAATGACAGGACAAGGGGCAAAGGGTGCAAGCTGGAGCATAGGAGGTTCAATCTGAACATGGGGAAAAACTTTTTTACTGTAAGGGTTACAGAGCACCCTACAGGGTGGGTCTGTTGTGGGTTTTTATATATCAGGGTGTTCGAGTGTTGTCAGAAAAATGTTCATTTAGTGGAAGGGAAAAGCAGCTGCAGCCGAAACCTAGAAATATCCTAGGGGCTATTTCTGGTATGCTGGAACCTCACAAGTATTTGTGAAGTGCAAACTCTGCCCATTACAGGGCTATAAGTAGGAATCTGATTTCATACCAGAAAAGTGGAGCACAGAGATATATCCCAAGTGTGGGACAGCCACCCTGACAGTAACCGCTCCAACCAAGAGTGGGGATGAAATGACACCTTCACCGATGCCTGGTATGGGAGTAAAGCTGCCAGGCATCGCCCACAGCGTCCCTCCCCACGCCAGCACACGCTGTGAGAGGGATGGCAGTGTGCTCCAATGTGGGGGTTCCCAATCCTGTCTTTACGAAATGTATCTCAAGTGCCTTTGAAAATCAGGAGGAGAGCTGCAGGGATGAGCCACGTGGAAGAGATTTTACCAACCTGGTGGCACCCAAGTTAGCTTTGTGCCGCTCAGATAGAGCTCCTCTTTCCC
>NW_010185991.1:6779-9297 GCF_000695765.1 Mesitornis unicolor
CATTTTCTGTTCTGAAAAAGTGTCCGCTGCTGTGTATCACCCTGATATCATCGTTAATTAATACCTGTACCACTATTTATACCAGAAGCAAATCTTTCAGACGCATGAAGGATTCCTAACATCTGCTCTTCTCTGCTAGAAACAATGAGTAATTGGCACTAGAGTGGCTTGATTAGAAAAAATCTTGTGTGCAAGGTGTTGCGTGGTTTGAAAATGTAGGCACCGGTTTTCTTTCTGCTATATGGAGCTGGAGCTTTCTGATAAGTGATTTTTTTTATTCCTCTCCTCACCTCCTGTCTTCCCATGAATACAGCTAACAGCTTTCTATTAAATATATAGTATGTTAGGTAGAAGTCATTTCTTAGTTTCACAATTGTGAGAAGCAGCCTGAAAATGCCTTCCTTCCCCACCTTGAATGGAGGAAAACATGCAAGTAATAACTGAATGGAGAAAAACATGTAAATAATATTAAGCTGGAGCAGATAAAAAACTAAAGTGTAATGAAAAACTTGTTTCATTATGATTTGCAACACTACAGGGGGAATATTTCCCTCTGTGCTGAGACCTGACCAAGGTTATAGACAGAAATGCAGAAGCCAAAGCTGCAGGCTCCTCTCTTCATAATCTCCCTAATTATTTATCTCATTACCCTGATGGGCAATCTTGGGCTGATCACATTGATCAAGACGAACTCCCAGCTGCACACTCTCATGTACTTCTTCCTCTGCAATCTCTCCATTGTTGATTTTTGCTGCTCCTCTGTCTTTTCTCCAAAGGTGCTTACTGGCTTCTTGGTGGAGAAGAAAACCATTTCTTACTCCACCTGCTTTGCCCAGCATTTCTTTTTCCTGGTGTTTGTAACCACAGAGGTGTTCTTGCTGGCTGCGATGGCATACGACCGCTACGTAGCCATGTGCAACCTGCTGCTCTGTGCTATTTCTATGTCCAAGAGGGTTTGCATTCAGCTGGCAGCTGGGTCTTACATAGGGGGGATTTTGAACTCGCTCATCCAAACGTGCTGCTTGCTGCCTTTGCCTTTTTGTGGACCCAACATCATCAACCATCACTTCTGCGACACTAACCCTCTGCTGAAACTCACCTGCTCTGACGACCACCTCAGTAAGCTTTTGCTTGTAACCTTCAATGGGACCATTTCCATGTCTGTGCTCTTCATCATCCTCCTCTCCTACGTATACATCCTCTTCTCCATCCTGAAGATCAGGTCAGCCAAAGGAAGACACAAAGCCACCTGACCGTTACCTTGTTCTACGTGCCCGCGGTGCTGAGCCACATGCAGCCGGGCTCCAAGTACTCCCTGAAAATGGAGAAAGTCACCACCGTGTTTTACACCCTGATCGTCCCCATGCTCAACTCGCTCATCTATAGCCTGAGGAACAAGGAGGTCAAGGATGCACTCAGGAAAGCCGGGGCAAAGAACATTTTTGTGAGTTGCCTGCTGATCGAACTGACCCCAATCAGTTGATAAAACCCCTATTGCTTCCCTTTTTATATCAGCTGGCAGAAGGAGTAAGGAACCACAGATATTTACAGAAGCAGGTACAGCAAAATCAAAGCATGCTTTAAAATCTGCTGAGACTCAATGTTACCAAACATCCTGTCATTACGGGTTTCCAATAAACATTTCCATGTCATCTCTTGCGTTTTTTTTTCCTGTGGAATGATGTAATAGCAGTGGTATTTCATGACATAACAGAGGTGGTAAAAATAAGCTCATAAGAAATTTCTCTCTTAAGCTTAGCTTCTTAAGAAGTTGCACTGATTTAAGTAGTGATTCCTCCAGAGGCAAGTGCCACCAGGATCATAAGGACAGAGCCCACAATGTCAAGCCCAGAGTTGGAAACCTGCAAAGTCTCATTTGTGCGGGCATCAGAGCAGGAGAGGCGAGCAACTCACAGAAGAAGTGGTTGATGCTCCTGGCCCGGCAGAAGGGCAACCTCCCCGCCAGGATGGTATGCACCAGGGCAGTGAGGAAGCCTGTGGTGTACACCAGCACCATCATGTTGTAACAACACACCCTGAACATGGTGGTGGTGTAACACAGTGGCTTGCACACTGCCGTGTGCCGGTCGTAAGCCATCACCCCCAGGAGGAAGCTCTCACAGACAATCAGAGCAACGAAAAAATAAATCTGGGCAAAGCAACCCAAAAGAGAGATGTGGCTTCTCCCCAGCAGGAAGGTCTCCAGTGCCCTTGGGACAACAGTGGAAGAAAGGCAAAAATCTATGAAAGATAAGTGGGTCAGGAAGAAATACCTGGGGGTGTGGATCTGGGGGTCAGTGTTGATTAGCAGGATCATCATCAGGTTCCCTAGCACCACTAAAATGTACAGGGATAAGAAAATTGTAAAGATGGGTATTTGTAGCTCTGGGGCATCAGAGAAACCCAGGAGGATGAAGCCTGACAAAACAGTGAGGTTTTTCTCCATCCACCATTTCTGTATGATGAATTTACATAGAGATAAAATGAATCAGTGAAATAAATCCCGAAGAGAGAAAGA
>NW_010185991.1:9328-17439 GCF_000695765.1 Mesitornis unicolor
ATTATCAGAGTTTAATCCATAAAGTAAATGCAATAGAAAATGGTGTATTTTTTTAGAAAAATACAAGGCAACTGAGTTTCTGCCTTTAACCCAAGTTTCAAAGTCAGGCAGGCGAAGGAGCAAATTACAGGTTCAGATTTTGAAAGAAAATAATTCTGCCATGATTTATGTATGTTGCAGTAACAATGTGTTACGAGCTATCAAAATGTTTATTCAAGTGTAAAAAGTCAAATAAACACATTCCGAAATGTGGAAAACAGAGAAGATTTGGATCCTCACCGCTGATTTCTGGAAATGTTAACGATTTTTCTTTTCTTTTTTGTCAGACTGGGTCAGTGCTCTTCTGTGGCGTCATCCGTTCTGGTGCAGCCTTTCCATCACGAGGCAAAGCCATGCACTTGAAATTATTTGTTGGGTTGTGTTTTTTTAATTTCTCTATTTTGAGGATAACCCCCTGCATGGAGGGTGAGGGGAGAAAAACCCCTGTGCTGGGGGTGGGGTGGTGGTATTGGCACCAGCACAGCTTTGCTGTGGTTGCAGTGAGCTGTCTATGACTAACTCCGAGATTCGCCCCACGGTGTTAAAATACATCATAGGCAAACCGAACTGTTTAAAGCTTCAGCTTGGATATTCCCACCATCTCCCACATTCAGGTGCTCTGCAGATGAATTATCTTTTGGAAAATCTATCTGCAGATGTCTACATCTTAGCTAAAACTTCCCTAGATCAGCTGTAGGTGGGTCAGGTGTTTGTTTTTTTCAAGCAAACTTCCTGGCCCTTGCTAGGGCACTTGGGTCCACGCCATGGATGCTCTTGGAGAACATAAGTGGACTTTCAGACGCAGCTGCACCAGTACATCCTGGCCATGAAACACCATCCACTCCTCCAGAATAGGCTGAATCAAAAAAATACAGAAGGCTGAAGTGAATGCAGGAGGGCAATTAAGTCCCAGCACCACTTGTTTTACTCTACTGTCCTCAGATCTTCTTGGTCTGCATTGCTTGGTAATGGAGATGTAGTTGTAGCTCCACCTGGATGCCTCCTACTCTTGAAGCACGCATTTCTCTCTGTTGACAACAATTTCATTGCTGGGATTAAACAGGTTGTGTTCTAGAGGTGCACGTTTCCGTCTCATAAAGGCAACCTGTGGTGACCAGGTCATACGTTAACTTCCAGCCCTGGAGAGGACAACCATATCTTCAACAGCTTCAAGTTAAGAACATGCTAAATATTTAAAAATATTTCAAAATTTTAAGATACTAGAAATATTTAAAAACTTGCCAAATACAAACAGAGCTACTTGTGAGCATAAGCCCATGTTTGCAGAGCAGAAGCTTTTATTCTGAGTTTTCTTCTCATCTCAACAGGAACGTGGGAAGCTTCAGCCACATAAACAACCCAGAAACATTAATTAGGCTTTTTGGTTTGGGGTTTTATTGTTTGCTTGTTTGTATTATTTTGTTTAGGTTTGCCAATTGATCATTTGAATGCAGAAATTTAAAAAGAAAATACTACCGTAACTTGAAATTTAAAAAAAAAAATCTGCTCAACCTGCTCCTCATAACATATTACACCAAGTCCAGCTCCCACAAAAAGGGACTGGTGTAGATTTTTCAGGTGTTGATCAATACTAATGTATTTTTTGTGACAAGAGGTACACAAGCAGCTAAAGAGATAAATCAGTCGAGTCACAGTGGAAGCAAAGTGTCGTGAAATGTGTTACAGGTTAAGGGATAACAGAGAGAACAGTGAAGCACCGGGCTGAGTCCTCTTGTACCACCGGTGCCTAAAACCGCATTCAGGCACATGAGAGGCAGCACGACAAGGGTGACCAACTGGAAACATCAAACCCTTTTTTACCTGCTTGCTTAAATGGAGAGGAGTTGGTAGATGCAGTGCCTGCAGCTCCTTGAGAAGCCCATCCGATGGGTCGGAGCCACAGCAGGAGGAGAGCTGCCCAGGAGCAGATTGCCCAGCCTGGCTGGCAGATGGATTTTATCCTCAGATGCTTGTGCAAGCCACTCTCCCTCAGGACCCTCCTCCAACTGAGAATTATTTTGACCCACTCAGCAAAAGCCTTTTCTGATTCCCCACCCACCAAAACCTTTCTGGCTGCACCCACACCTGCAGAGCAGCTCTCCTGTAGGGACTTGCCTGTGCCATCACCCGGTCCTGCAGAAAGACAAGTCCAAGGCAGTTTGCTTTTTAATTTATGCAACTATTGCAAACTTCTGTACTGAAAAAAATACCCCTTACCATCAACAGGGAGATCTGGTTGATGAGCTCATGTTGCGTTGAAGGATGCTGAAAACAAACCTAACAGAGTATCTGCTTTTTGAATGGTTTGAGCGTGGCCATGGGGAGTCTTCTTCAGCAGATATATTTATTTCCATAGACTTTACTGGTGTCTGCACAACAGTTTGCTCAAAAGCATCATTTTACACAGCTGCTTTGACAATGCGACAGGATTAACTCAGATTTACCAGCTCTATTCTGATGCATTCTGAGTGCCAATGTTTCCTGGAAGCTTCTGCTATGTGAAGTGACATTATAAAGCCCTTAGTACAAATATTAAATTATAACTTTGTCCCAGACATTTAGAAAACACAAAGAATGGGGCAAATGGAAGAGAATACCAAGCCATGAAAATGTGGCGAAGCAAGATGGAGAAGTATATAAATGTTTTTAGATGTTTTTAATGTAGATTTGTTTTTCTGTGGGAAGGTACCAGACTCTTAGTCCTGGAGATGCACTTCAGGTGGGTAGGAAAGGATTTCCCCATATTATTTGTTTATTCCCCATTCGGTACTGGGCTAAAACCAAAGCCTGTGAAGTGGTAGAAGCAACATAATAGGGAGAGGGGAAGTAAACCTCACTCAAATTTAGGACAAAAAAAAGAGATTTCAAAGATTATTTTAAAGACATGGAAGATACTTGGTTGAGCAGGGTGTGCATCTGCAGAGTGGATAATGCAGCTTGAAATCCCAGATCCAGACAGCTTGGTACTGCATTTCCTCCATCACCATTGTAAGTTGACCCCAGACCATCAATACTTTGGCTCTTTGAGGCAAAGGAAGACCCAAAATCCTCCCTCCCACCAGCACTCTGGCCCTTCAGATGCCTGGTTAAATTCATGGCAGAGCAGAGGCTCAAATACAACTTGTCCCCATTTACCATGAGTGCTTTGATGATCAACACACCATCACAGCGTTATTTCACATGACCTCACGTTATAGTCTAGACCTAACCCTACTGAAAAATTCAACTAACATCCTTCTAATAGCAGGAACATCACCAGAGGACATTCATTGATATAAAACATGGGAGTTCAGGCACTGGCTGGTTTGATGTTGGCAGGGCAAAGCCACTGCCTGCATTCTCCTTTCAGCTCTCCAAAGCCTGAAATGAAGTTGATTATTACTTTTTAAAAATATCTAAATAACAAATAATATTTATTTTAAGTCATATTGAAAGAACATTTTGTATAATAACTTTCTGCCCAGTACATGGTCTCTCTCAGGTCTCAGGCTACAGCCAGGGTAAGTCCCTAGTGCAGCGTGTAGACTTGGTTCAAGGAGAAACGTGTTTTACAGGTGTCCTGCTTCCAGGTCCATTTAGTCCCTGCTTCATGAAGGTGCCATTTCTAACCCTCCTTACCATGGAAGGGTAGCCCTCTCCTTTTAGCTGACCTGGAACCATGGATGGACAAGAAGGAGAGGACCCTACATTTTGTTTTCCACATGGTGTTCTTCATCTCTGTGTTTCTTAGGCTGTAGATAAGTGGGTTCAGCATGGGAACTGCAATGGAGTACAGCACGGAGACCACCTTGTCGTGCTCCATGGAGTGCCTGGAGCTGGGGCACAGGTACATGAAGAGGGAACTGCCATAGTACAAGATGATGGAGACCAAGTGAGAGGCACAGGTGGAGAAGGCTTTGTGCCAACCAGACGTGGAGTGGATCTGCAAGACAGTGGAGAGGACTGACAAGTAGGAAACTAGGATGAAGACCATGGTGCTTAACACATTGAACCCCACCACGGCAGAAACCATTGCCTCATTGATATGGATGTCAGCACAGGAGAGGGCTAGCAGTGGTGGTCCATCACAGAAGACATGACCGCAGAGTAGAGCAGGGGCTTACAAATGGCCATGTAGTGATCATAAGCCATGCCAGCCAGCACGTAGCACTCTGCAGTGGCACAGGTCGCAAAGGAGAAGAGCTGAGTGGCACACCTAATGAAGGAAATAACCTTCTTCTCCACTAAAAAATTCAGCAAGGCTTGAGGGATGATTGTGGAGGAGTAACAGATGTCCAGAAAAGACAAGTGGCTTAGGAAGAAGTACATGGGAGTGTGTAGGCACAAATTTAATCTAATTAATGTAATTACTCCCAGATCTCCTGTTAGAGTGACCACATAGATAGCAAGGAATAAGATAAAGCATATCACCTGCAGGTCTTCTTGGTCTGTGAAGCCCAGGAGAATAAACTCGGAGGCAAACGTATAATTATCTTCAGCCATATCAGATATATAATCTGTTCAGTTGCTTTATGTCTTTCAGATGGAAATGTTTAATAGACCCTAATCTGTCAATAATGTTAAGAATGTCAATTTTTGCCGATCAATCAGTTACACCACTTTAAGTCAATATAAGGTAAATTCTCTTTGAGAGAGGAAATCCTCAAGTTCCTGGCGCCAGTCTCTCCATCCAGACTTATACAGGTGCATAGAGCACCAGCAACACACTTGGAAGTGCGTGGCTGTTTTAAGGCAAGGAAGGAAGATACCATATCACAATAAAGTGTAAATAAATTGCAGAGCTTTCTCATCGTTTCTCTCAAGCCATATACACATGGCAGTCCATGATTTTCACAATTACTGCTGGGAAAATGAAATTATTTCTCATCTTTTCAGTGCTCCCAATCCAGTGTGAGAACATGAAGAATAAATATCTGTTCCCTGTGTCCCAGGAAGAGTTATTCTAGCTGAAAGCACTGGAAAATGCAACTTTCCTTAGTAAATTTTTCCTAATGTAGAATCTTGCCAGGATTTGCCTCACCTCTCTTTGCTTTAGATGTGATGCCTAACTTGGAGTTAAAAGATAAATTCAGGCTTGCTCTCTCTGCTCACCAGGGAGAAATGAGCAGGTCCTGATATCACACTCTACGACAGATAGAATAAATAAACATTGATTTTTCCTGGATAACATTAATCATCGCTTGACAGAATTACACCAGAGAGCAAAGCAAGAGTGCATACTGCCTGGCGGCTGACAAACAGATCCAAACTTAAAAGTAATAATTATTTGATGACCCTTTGCTGAAGGGGTGAGGTTTACCTCCAGATCCAGACATCTCATTTCAGATGTCCTGTAAGCAACATGTCTGGCCTGCTGGTGTTATTAATGGGGATTTAGAGCTGCTTTTCACTGCCCACTTAGAGATGCTGGAGGCGAAGCAGCGTCTGAGACCTCTGCACGCAGCTGGAAGATGTGTTACAAATAATGAAAATCGAGTTGTTTGGGTCTGGGGCTGAGTCCTTCCCCAGAGGCAGCATCCACCTGCCTAGATGCAGACATCTACTGCCATTTGAGAATTGACCTGAATTCCACAATTAGCTAAGGCTCACCTTTACTTTTTCCCTACTTGACAAGCCAGCTGCTTTGTGTGGAGCGATCCAAGGTGTAGCTATGGAACGCAGGAGGAGTACAAGGCTTGTGCCGTGCATTATAGCTCCTCACCAGGAACCACATCTCCCCACAGCTTGAAGATACTGACTGGAATGGAGGTAAATTAAATTAAAAAACAATACCTTGCTGTCATGGGTTAGATATTATTTGTGCTTATAGCCAGGTGGTTGGTCCACACTCCGCTAAATAACTGCCAGCAAACCTCCAAACATTTATCCTTGTCCTCTGGGGGAAAGGACCATCATTTGTGATGCCTGCTTTCCTATTAAAATATCGTAAGATCTTGCATCTCCTGGGCAAGCCAGCACAAGACCTTTCAACAAGCTGCCCTAGGACTCACCCAGCAACCTGTTGTTAGCGTTTTCCAAGATTTAACTCATGCTGTTATGGCTAGGAGAAAGACCAGAGACTGTTGAGACCCTCCAGCTGAGCCAAGCCTTGTAGAACATCTCTCTGGTTAGACAGCCATTACTCTGCTCTCGTGGTGGACATTATCCCCAAAGCCTGGATATGGGAACAAGAGGAAGGTGCCAGATATGGTATTTTCACAGCCAGGATTATTTCTTCTTTGTTTTCGGGTCCGATTGCAGTGGTTTTTATACTCACAGCTGTTCCTCACTCCAGCTGGAAAGGTACACATCTTTTTCCATGTAACATCAACCCAGAGCTTTGCCTTTCGCAGTATTTGCAGAGCTGGGGGTAAAATAAGTCAGGGAATAACATCTTATCCTCCAGGGAGCTGTCAGACCAAGCTAGGTGCAGTCTCTGCCAAGCCCAGAAGGGTCCCAAGACCCTACTGCCAGGTCAAGATATAGCCAAGGGGTTTTAAAGTTAATGACACCAGAAGATGTTACCTGAACAATAGAAACTCAAAAATGTTGCCTTTAAGGGTTTCATACATCCTAAAAAAAAAAATAATCCCAAAAGGTAGTTTATTGTGATATTTGTGTGTAGCTTGCAATATCTGTATGCAAAACTTTTTTTTTTCCCTCCCACAGAGTGGCTTTTCTTGGAAACATTGACCCTCAGTGCAGATTGCATCTGATGAGAAATCCAGCACTTCCTTTTCCCAGTTTATGCCCATGTTCAGAATCTTTCTTTAAAAAAAGCCTTGATTTTCATTTTTGTGTATCTACCTTTATTTTTCAATCAGAAACTCTTCCTATGCTTTGCTCCCAAAGAGGAGAGGTGGCTGCACCAACTGCAGTTCCTTCCAGGAAAGGACGAAAGTCACCTTTTTATCTGCTAAAAAAAAACAACCAAAAGAAGTAGGGAATGACCCCAGTTTTATCCACCCAGCACTCAGCATTTCATAGCGAAGGTTGTGTTTCTTCTCCATGAAGGTCACAAGGATGAATCCACCATTCTGACCCAGGAACCTGATCATGATATAGGCAGCTTCACCCATTTAATTCAGCATCCAAGAGCTCTGGGAGCAGCTGCTCCCCTGGGATTATTTAGGTAGGGATTGGCGCGCTCTACATAAGTCAGCAACAAAAAATTAATTGCTGCATCTACATGGGATAAAAGTTCAAATATCTCTCTGTATTTTCATTTATTATAAAATTTGGGGTAGCTTTGTCAGGAGTAAAGATGTGCTGTAGGGACCCTTTCTGAGAGCGATCTGTGGATCTACAGGAAACAGTAGACGTAGGAGGTAATAATTTAAAATACTAGGAATTACCATGTCAAGTTGTGTATGATTAGCCCAAACTATTTCAGAGAAAAATAATTCATAACTGTCTCAATCGTTTAAAGACTCACTCAAGAATTGAATTTGGAAAAATAGAAGTTTAAAGTGTCATTTCTAAATGCACGGGGAACTTCATCAGAAGTTTGTTCAGACATCCAGCATTGCCCACTCGTTTTTGACAGCCTTAGGAGCTCAGCCGACGCTGAGGAAAGAAATCTGAATGGGATGAGCCAACTGTAGGAGCGAGATGATGGGCTTGTTTTATTTACGTGCTCTTTCCCGCTTTCCTGAACAAGGACAAGGCACTTCGCTACCCAAGCTACGTGAAAAAAAAATAAATCTCTAAAATAGAAAGGAACAGATATTCCCAACAGTGTCCAATAGATGGTGACAACGTATAAGACATCCTGATTGGTAATTTTCTAGCCATTAGTTTAGCATTTCCCTCCCTCTCCAGCACTCCCTTTTCATACCTGAAACTCTGTTCTGACCATTTCACGTCTCTCAGGGCTGACAACAGAACACAGTGGTACATAGAAGGAACGAAAATAAGTTGTTCATGTATGAATAGGCATGGATTTTATTCTGAATTATATGGAATGCAACTTTTGAGAAGGAAAGAGGCATCTAGAGAGCAGATACATTTGTACACTGTCATGCCTTGCCTGCGACAGTGAGAATCAGCTTCAGGCTGGTAACTTCAGTAACAAATAAATAAAATAAAATAAA
>NW_010185992.1:0-2026 GCF_000695765.1 Mesitornis unicolor
ACGTGGACACGTACCCGTTTCCTTTGTCGTGAATTGTCGCGTGAACAGGATCGTTCTGGGAGGCAGGAAGATGATAACAGTGTAGTTAGTGAAGGGCTGCAGAGGTGGACAGGTAAATGTTCCCTCCTGGCCATGTAGCATCTCCTCTCCCTTCACCTCCTCGGCCTTACAGGACGGAGAGGAAGGCACTGACAGCTGGCATAAGGCCTGCATGTTCTGGCAGCCATCAGGGATCCTGCAGGTCCAGTTCAGTTTGATGCTGGTGCTGGAAATCTCCAAGGTCCCAGGGACAACCTGGAGGATCTCTGTGAAGGAAACATTGCCAGAGGGTCACTTCCTTCCCTTCCCTCCCAGCCTTGCCAGGGTGCTGCAGTCAGACAGCCCAGCTCCCCACCCAGCCGAGTGGGAGGGAAAGCAAGAGGCTGACAGTGGGCACTGCAGCTTTCTGGTAGAGGAGCAGGACCTTGGGGTCACGGTGCTGGTCATGCCCTTCTGGAAGAATGCCCACAGTGAAGCAACTGCCCCTTTCAGTCAAACATCAGGACATGGTGGGGGGAACAGAGGGAAGCACAGGACAGTGTGTCCCCACCTGGGCTAGCTCAAAGCTCACAGGGAACATCAAAAGGCTCTCTCTGCCCTCAGAGTCTCTGAGCTGTGTGGTTGCACTCATCCTTTGGTGCCACAGAGAGCACAGTGGGACACATTTCATCCTGGCCTTGCAGGAGCTGCTTCCATGGTCATCAAACCTCACACCACTGGCCCCAAGGGAAAACCACAACCTTCCATGCTGAGCCACACCCAGACACATTCCCAGTATCCTGCCCCTGCACAGGACCACCCTGCTCCCGATGCCTCCCTTACCAATGCACTCCACGCTGGACTGAATGCGGATCCAGTCACCTCTGCTGTTCATTCCCAACCAAGGGTCTCTGTATAGAGGATTCCCATAGCTGATGGGCTGAGTTTCACTCAAACATTTGATTTTGGTGAAGGATGGCTGGAAACCACCAGGGCAGCTCAGTGTCACTTCTTTGTTCTTCGTGTAATTCTCCTGGTCTGGTGCCAGTTGGAGTCTTGGGTCCCACCAGGGCCTTTGGCACATTTCTGGCAGAGGTGAAAGGGTGTGTTTGTTGGGGTGGGAGGGGACAAATTGGGACAAGGGTGAAAGATGTGGTATAAGCAGTCACTGAGTGTTGGGCAGAGCGGGGCAGCCCAGAGAGCTCCCGCTGCCTCCCTTACCAGTGCACACAACGCTGGATTGAATCTGGAGCCAGTAACCTCTGCTGTCTTTTCCACTCCAGATTTCGCTGTATACAGGACGCCAGCTGCTGGCGTTAGTTTCGCCTGAACACTTGACATGGGTGAAGGATGGCTGGAAACCATCAGGGCAGCTCAGTGTCACTTCTTCATTCATCTTGTAATTCTCCTGGTTTGGTTCCAGACGGAGTCTTGTATCCCACCAGGGCCTTTGGCACGTTTCTGGCAGAGGTGAAAGTGAGCATTAGTTGGGATTTGGGGGCACAAGCTGGAGCAGGGGTATGTGGTGATGCAGCAGCAATCCCCAGCAATCCCTCCAGTCCCTGAAGGGAGAGAGATGGTGACATGTCCATATAGCAGGACATGAGCGCTCAGCAAGGCTTGTTGGGAAGGGACTCTCCTTGTGCACTCAAAGTGTGAAGCATCATGCCCAGCGCTCTGCCCTGGCCTGGCATGGCCAGCTCCAGACACTGTCCCCAGCCCTGACCCCACAGCCCCCTCCTGCAGGAATCCTCAGGGACTGAGGCTGACACCAGACCCCTCCTTGCAGAGGCTCCCCTGGAACCCCAGGCCAAGCACAGGGCAGGATCAAGGGCTGCCTCAGCGCTGCCTTCAGCAGCACCTACGACACCCTCAGGCAGGCAGAGAGCCCAAAACCTCCTGTGCACACAGAGCCTGGCCTCCCCTGCTCAGGAAAGGCAGAGCAGGGCAGCCAGGAGAGCTCCTGATGTCTCCCTTACCGATGCCCACGACGCTGGGCTGAACCTGT
>NW_010185992.1:2058-3356 GCF_000695765.1 Mesitornis unicolor
GAGGAGTCCGCCAGCTGCTGGCGTTAGTTTCGCCTGAACACTTGACATGGGTGAAGGATGGCTGGAAACCATCAGGGCAGCTCAGTGTCACTTCTTCATTCTTCTTGTAATTCACCAGATTTGGTTCCAGACGGAGTTTTGTATCCCACCGAGGCCTTTGGCACGTTTCTGAGAGAGATGAAAGCGAGCATCAGTTGGGATGGGAGAGGACAAGCCGGAGCAGGGGTTGTGGTGGGCTATAAGCAATCATTCATTTTGGGGCACAGCAGGGCATCCAGGAGAGGTCTTGCTGACTCCCTTACCAATGCATGCCACATTGGACTGAATCTGGATCCAGAAACCTCTGCTGTCCTTTCCACTCCAAACTTCATTGTATGCACGATTCCCATAACTGCCAGACTGATCTTTGCTTGAACATTTCACATGGGTGAAGGACGGCTGCAAACTATCAGGGCAGCTCAGCATAACCTGTTCATCCTTCACGTAATTCACCAGGTCTGGTGTCAGCTGGAGTCTTGGGTCCCACTGGGGCCTTTGGCACATTTCTGGTAGAGGTGAAAGTGGGTGTTAGTTGGGAGGGGGAAGGCACAAGCTGGGGCAGGGGTATGTGGTGATGCAGCAGCAATTCCCAGTACCTGAAGGGAGAGAGATGGTGACATGTCCACGTGTCAGGACATGAGCGCTCAGCAAGGCTTGTTGGGAAGGGACTCTCCTGCACCCAAAGCATGAAGGAATACTCATCCATGAACCTTACCTGTCCACCCACTTCTGTCCATGGATGCTTTCAGCCACCTCCCACAACCTCAAGCAGGGAGGCTCCCACGTTGCCTCTCCCTCAGCACTGGTCACTCAGCCATACCCACACTCAACACAGCTCTGAGCCTGCCCAAGGTGGCCCTGCATTCCCATCACCTGCAGGAGGGCATGTCTCTTCCTCCAGCTGCATCCCCCACAAGCCTCCAGCCTGAAGGCCAAGGGCTGACCCAGCCCTGGCCACTCGAGGCTCCCTTCAGTCCCCTTCACTCCACTTCATGGGGCTGCAGGAGATGTCCCCAGGGTCCCTTACCTGAATGGGCTGGCAGGGGAGAAGCAGACCTGTGCAATCCAGGGTGACAGCTGGGGGCACAGCAAGGACCAGGACACCTCCATAAGCACCTCAGTGCTGGCCCTGGATCCTGCTGCAACCCCTGGCACCCATCTGCAAGGCCCCACATTTGGCATCTCCACCAGGACCCTCCCACCCACCCATGAATCGCAGGCTGGAGCCCTGCACGCCCAGCGCTCTGCCCTGGCCTGGC
>NW_010185993.1:0-3334 GCF_000695765.1 Mesitornis unicolor
TATAGTGCAAAATGCTCCTCATATGGTGGCTTTTAAATGTTAACACCATCCTTCCCTTTGATTCATGCCAGGCTTCCCTCTGTTTTCTTATTTACCATCAGTGCTTGGAATGGAGTTTGGACGCAAAAGTGTTTGATGCTGTAATGAAATTACCTAGAATACCACTGGTGATAGAAAACTATACAGTATTGAAATTATAGATGAGTGAACGTGCAGCTCTGGTGGTGTGGGTGTCTTTGTTCTTACCTATGGCTGGGCTCATTGTCCTGGGCTCTCTTTCTGGTTGATGGAAAGAAATCAGTAACTCCAGTGAGATCCACCTGTTTCAGGCATCATCTGTGTTAGGTGGAGAGGAATCACTGTAGGGAATTCCTGGTGATTTGTTTGGATGAAGTTGTCTGGTTTTTAGATCTCTATTTTTAATAGATGAGTCAGGAGTCTTGCTTTTCCTCTCAGATCTGGACTTGCCTGAGAATAAAACAACTAGACAGCAACTTTCTTTAATGTGAGGAAAGGCAGAAAGTAAAAAGGCAGCTTGACTGCTCCTGACACAGAGCCTTTATCAGCTCCATAAATAAAGGGCATATGCATGTAATGGCTGACTGCATCTCAGATTGCAATACCAATGTTTTAAAAGCCTGCTGATGGAGCATCTGCTTATTTCATTACTCCTCCGATGTCTTTGCAGGTAAGTCATGCATTATACAGTACCATCAGTGCATGACTGGAGGGGGCAGTCTGTAAAAATTTAGGATGGTCCAACGCTTTCCCTTACCTTCCAGGAGAGAGAAACATAAGGAATGATGTATTCAGTTAATAGGCAGAATTTACGAAATAAAACCCTATCTGCAATGAACTAGGATGTCTGGTTTTTTGAAGACAGGATAACAACTCTACCATGTTACTATGTGAGCTGGCTGCATGCATGGCAGAACAAAGTTCATTTTCAGTAAACTCTGGCTCAGAAAACACACTGAGGGTCTCAGTATGAGTCAGGTGAAAAAGGAAACGTCATGCTTTACTGGAAAACAGATATGGTGGTGAGTTGCAAGAGCTTATGGTAAGCCTTAACATTGTGATGGCATTTTAAGAAGCCCAGGTATAAACTCAGCTTATCTTGTGTTATCATTGGTAGTGTGGCAGAGTTGGTTCATGATAGTCCCACTGAATTAAAGTTGCCCTCTAGGAGTAGAATTTGGTCCAGAGTTTGTAAAGCACAGCTCACAGGAGAAGGAAAGCAGTCTTTCTCCCCACAGGGGTGTTTCGATGGGCAGGTCCACATTAAACTTGTGCTGTGTCCCATTGTCACGCTCTGCAAATGCTTCCTTTGGTGGTTGTTAACTAAAAATGCTGAATCTTAATACCTTGGGTTTTTAAACAGTGTTTGCATTCAGTAAGAGCTGGTTTTCTCAGGCCAAACTCCTGCTCATCGGCATGATGTTGTCTTGGCTCAGGTCTATAGTTCACCGTCCTCAAGCACCCAGATGTGTAGACCTGAAAATGTCCCCTGGCTTTTCTTGCAGTTCTCCTCCCTTCCCTGGCCATGTGCTCTTGGGCTGTGGCAGCACGAGTTTGCCATGTTTCTTTGGGTATCTATTGGATTTTTTTATAGGAGAAGACCCTATCCAAAAGCTAGTTTTGTCACTGAAGAAAGGAGCCTGAAGAGAGGAACCATAGTACTGTGTAACACTGATGTGATTCAATATTGGTCAATATTATATATTGACCAAGCTACATATAAGTTCACATCTGCTGTAGGTCTTTTTGATTAGAGACTGTGAAAAGCTGTTAACCATTGAGCTGTTCTTGTGAAATGAGTTTTTGGGCCTCTGTCCAGTTGTTCATAATCTCACCCATTTGATACACACACCAACAATTTTTTTTTAAAATCTGCCTCTGGATCCAGCAGATATTACAGGGAGGAACATGATAAAAAGAGCTATGGAAGTGGCTTTAAATTCTGAATTATAGAGGAGACAGACAGCAAAAGAGTTTTAGTTTTATAGGCTTTCCTAATTAGCATCCATAGCTGAGGAAATACCATAAGACTTTTTCCACAAGTATTCATTAGCTGTTGGGTTTTTATAAACTTGGTTAGACTTTGTACACTTTCTCCACCAACCCATCATGTTTGCCCTTGACAAATATTCCAGCAAACATGTTTGCAAGTGGGAGTGTTTGTGGAGACTGTGAATGCTGGAGAATATTCCTGAATAGTGCCTTTAATATTTCCTCTGGAAACCTGCTTCTAGGGATCGTAATGTCCCTCTGTTCAGGAGACAAACATCGCCGTGTTGTACAGACATTTAACAGCTCATGAACTGGGAAGAGATCAAGAAGAGTTTTTTAGAAAAGAATTTCAAATACATATTTCTAGACAAACAGCAATCTGCTAATAGTTCACAAATCAACACGCTGAAAATGTCAAATGCCTGTCCTTTCTGTAGTGACCCATTTCTGGGATTTAAGATCACAAACAAATTTTGAAAGCAAACCCAAATATTTTATTTGCTATTCTCATCTATTGCAATCTGTGGAAGAAAATAGGTGCTTAAAAAAATCTGGTCTGTTTAGAATAGCTTCCATAACATTGTTTCTTATTGACCGATCTCTAAATAAGAGACTCTTGCTCTTGACTCCTGCTTAGATGAATGATTTCTAAGGCTTTTCTTTTTGTGACAGCAATGAATTGGCCGATGTTTGTATTAAGCTTTCCTAAGTGCACTATTAAACGGGCAAAACTTCAACAATAAACAGGCTGACTGACTGGCTCAGTGATAAATTGAAAAGAGGGGGAAGTGTGTATTTTTAGACAGAAGAATCATAATGGAAATTGTCCAATTGCTGTGCATTTGGAGAAGAGCTACGTGAAAAAATGCTTCAAATAGGTACCAGACATTAGCTGCTCTTAAATCAAAGAGATTGTGCTTGAAAAAAAAATACTCATCCCATCAATGCCTATCTTGACCTCAGGCTTGCCTAGGATCTAAGCATTCCTGATAGTGTTGGAAGCAAAACCTTTAGGCTTTCTTTAAAAATCCTTTAAGTTCCTCTTGCCTTAATGACTTGCAAGCAGGCTTGAATATTTTATTTTTCCCTTACATGAGAAATAGATAAGGGCAATTAAAGATGCAAAGAAAAGGAAAGGAACCCTCCCAACTTTTTGTATTGTTGTGCCCAGGATTTGCGATGCTATTAAAACATGAGTACGTATAACTGAATTCCCAATTTTTTCTCCTGTTTGCAATGTCAGAGGCTCATATTTGGGACTCATTTCAGGTGAGAATGGACACCACAGACCTCATTGCAGTCTTCCAGTTCCTGAAGAGGTCCT
>NW_010185994.1:0-32705 GCF_000695765.1 Mesitornis unicolor
ATAAAATATTATTTATATATAAAATATTATATCTGAATAATATAATAAACCTCCTTTTTGGAGGTTTTGGTCCCAAATTCCTTCCCCTGTGTGCTGACCTGGTGTGTCCTTCCTTCCCTACAATTTCCTTCCTGAAAAGGAGGTGCAGAAATGGGATATTTGGGGATTTCCCCCTGCTCGGCGATGCTCCTGTGGGGGGCACAAGGCATTGGAACAGGGAGGGAGGCAGCTGAACATTTCGGGTTCTTCAAGGTTTCGGCAACCTCATTATAAAAAGCCTTAATGAAGCGTCTGCCTCCTGTTTGGGGCTCGCTGCCGCCTGCGAAATCAGGCAGGAATCAGCGTGGAGGGCTCAGATCGTGGGTTTAAAGCGGGCGATTTTGCTCACGCTGGGAGGGCAGAGGCAGAAATGCAGATTTTTTGCCGGGACGGCCGCGTTATGGGGATGTGCAATCCCCGAATAACGCGATTACGCTGCCAAAATCCCTCGGTCGTAACGGCAAGGTTGGGTTGTTACAGGTCTGGGTTGCTTTGGAGGGGGGTTTGTGTGTAATTACGGCCGCAGGGGTGCAGAAAGGACAATTAGGAATGCCAAATATTCGCCTTGGCGATGGGTCCCGAATTCACATCGCTGTCTAGCAGGGAGGTGTAAATACGGCATTGGTGGGCGAGTGTGAAATGCTGCTTAAATAACCAAGGAAATACATGAGAATGCACCCTTACCTTCAAAATTAACCTGAATTATAAAAGCAAATTTCTCTACAAGGTTGGATTGAGGGTTTTTTTTAATGTTTGGGGGAAGAAAAAAAACCTTGTAGGTCCCCATTGCGGGGCAAAAACCTTGCAGCTGCCTACAGTGAGGTCCAGCATCGCGGCAAAATATTGCAATCTTTCTGGCCTCTACAAGTCTTTCCCACATCATTGGTCACGGTGACCGGTCCAAGCCGTAAATACATCTGTAATGACAAATTAAACCCAATTATCTGCCATGCCTGAGCGGTGAGGTCTTTATCCATGGGTGCTTGCACGTGTGTGACAGCGCTTGGAAATAATTTGATCGCCGTTGGCTTCACGGAGGTTGGTACAAGTGGTATTAAAGGCTTTTTTTGGAAAAAAACCTCCATGTTTCTGCAGGGCCGAGTGATGCCATTGTAAGGTCTTGTACAGTAAAAATGTATTTATTTTGTTTTATTCCTTGCAGTTTTTCAGAAGGTCACTTGCTGCAGGGTACGCTGGGGTTTTGCAGCACTCCCCGTGCTTTTGCACCCTCTTAAACGCTCGGTGGGGATCTCTTTTTGTCAGATCCGATAAGCTGGGGCTGAGTTTTCTCATCACCCCCCCCCCAAAAAAAAAAAGCCACAGGCAGGAAGGCGCTGGCTCTGCTAGGAAAGCAGATCTGGGCAGCGATTTTGGAAGCTGGACGGAGATCTGACCCCACCATCAGCGCTGAAACATTTCAGCTTTCAGGTTTTGGCAAGGTCTGGATTTTAAAGCCAAGTTTGGGGCAGCGTCCATTGGAAGCGAAAATGATTTTTTGCTTTTCCAAGAAGTGCCTGGTGATTATTTTATTTTTTTCCACCCCCTCAGTTATTTGCTGGCACAGAGGGGTTTTGTGCTTAATTAGGTGTACACCTAAATGTAGGGTGCACCTTTTGCTGGGGGACACACACGTTGTGTTCTTCCAATGTATTTCTGCCATTTTCTCTGCCTTTTTAAGGCAAATCCTGCTGTTTCGCTTGTAGGATCAGGCTTGACTGGTAAACAGATTCAGTATGGGCTGTAAAACAAAGAAAAGGGCAAAAACCCGCACACCTTGCCTGCTCTATCCCTGTTTTAAAGCAAAGGGAGGTTTGCCAGGAGCTGGTGCAAGGATGGGGCCCGTGCAAGATGTTTCCATAGGGAAGAAACGCAGCCTCCTGCAAATTAATTGGAGATTTACAGGTTTTTCTGGGGAGATGAACCCCCAAAAGTCAGTAGAATTTTTATTTCTCCTTTCTGGAAAGTGGCCACTTGGTTTATATGTTGCAGCGTGAAGGGATCTGTGCATTTTTCCTTAAATTATTTGTAGCGACCTGTAAAGCCGGGGAGCCCCTTGTCGGAGCCAGCTGGGCTCGAACAACTCACGCCAGCCTCAGGAAAGGACTCGGGAACTTGTTTTATTTGTGAAAGAGAGGGGAAAAGTAAAAATTCATGGAAAAGTCAAGGAAAAGCAAGTTTTCCACCAGCAGTAGAGGTGGGGTGAGGGCGGGTGAGCGATGCAGCGGGGCTGATCTCCGACAGTGATTGGTGTTGGATCTGGGATAACCACATGTTCCCTCCTAATCCCTGGGAATTAGGTCGGTGTCTGCCGGAGGAGCATTTCAGGAGAGGTCCCATGGTGGGACGGCGCTGCCTGCTCTTGCTCTGCTTCCCAAACCTCAGCCGTTTTCCTCCGCTCGATGCTTCCAGCACGGTGCCTTTACACGGTGCTGGGATAGGGCTCAGAGTCTCCTAAAAGATTAAAACCCGAGCCCAGCAGAAGAGGTTGGTGGCAGAGATGGAGTACGAGGAGAAAGGACCAAGATTTTGTCAATTCTTGTGGTTTTTTTCACGGTGCTTTCTGGCCGTGTCTATAATATTTAAGCAAGCTCCTGGTTGTTCTCTGGCCTCAAGGGCTGGGTGGGTGGGCTGGCTCCTTTGGCTCTGCAAACACCTCCAAACACTTTGTGAGACATCTCCCCCTCATCTGCTCCTCAGCTGCCTGTCTCTGGCTGTTGCCAGCCTCCCTGTGCCTCAGTTTTCCTTCAAGCTCCAGCTTCCGGAGTCATGTTATCATCAGGCTCTGGTTTTGCAGTAAAGGAAGGAGCAGCTTTTCTGGACAAGAGAAAAACTGAGAAATCCTGATTCCTATGTGGCAAAACTCTAGAAGAGACAAAAAATTAACCCAACATTTATTTAAACTCCTATCAGTTTCCAAGCCAGCCTCTTAGGTTTGCAAGCCAGGGCACCATAATTATTTAATATTCAGGCCTTTTGCAGTGGTGGATCTGTAGAAAATCGGCGAGGCGGTGAGTCTCAGACATCAGGACTCCTCCAAATGACGTGTTTGGCCCCAGATGTCTGAGATTGTTTTGGGATGGCTCCAGGGGCTGGCGGCTCGGGAGACAGGCTGCTGGGGAAGGATGCTGAGTTGGGACATGCCTTGGTGATGTGGAGCACATAAGAGGGGCAGCTGGTTTGGGGGATGTCTCCTCCTTGTGCCCTCCTGGGCTGGGAGGATGCTCTGGATCCTGGGTACAACCAAGGCTTTTCTCCATGGGCTTCCTGTGGTTGGTCCTTCATTGCTTCAATGGGGCAGATCATCAGTGCTGTGATTTATCCTGACCCTCTGGATGTGAAGATATGGCCCCAAAAGTCTTCCTGAATCCAGCACAAGCAAGACCCCCTTGTGCCCCCGTCCCTTTGTCCCCAGTCAGGGAAGGGTCTCAAGCTTCCTGCCCCACTGCCTGCCCCACTACCTCCCCTCCCCAACCATTCCTATTCTTAAACCAACATCTCAGTCAGACCCTGTCACCTCCCTTCACACGAAATCAATAACAACGGGTGAGCAGGTTAATTATAATCACAGAATAAACGCCGCGGTCTCAAAGTTCACTCAACTTCAGCAGCGTTTCAAAACGAGCGGATGAAGCCAAGAAACTTTCATTGATTCCTCCGGGGCAGGTGTGGGAGTTTGAACCTGTCCCCAGGCTGATCTCAATTCGAGACCTACTCAATTTTCCTCCTTATCTCGACTTTCGCCTATCTTATAATGCCTGTTATTTTAGATAAAAAGTCCAATCAATTGAGTTAGAAAAACTGCAAGTTATATGCTGCCCTGATAAGTTCGGTACCTGCCGTTTTATTGGCCTAGGCTGCAGTTTCTGTGTGAACTGACCTTTGCAGATGCCTTATCGGCAGCCGGGAGAATCGCTCCATCCTCCCGCCCCGCTCGGGGGCTGAGTTGACTTAACATTCAGAATAACTAATAAAAGAGGAAAAAAAGAAGGGCCAGGGGTTAGACAAACTGACCGTCCCCTGTAACGTGATGAACCGTAGTAAACACCTTTTTGTTTGCCCCTGGCTGGTGTCCCGTGGGGAGGCCAGGGCCTGGCCTAACTTATTTTGGTGTAACTCCTCCGAGTGGTATTTATCAGTGTAACACGTCTGAATTGGAGTCAGAGCCTCTCTTTAAATTAATGAGGTAAAGAAAACAGGGATAGAGGGTGGATATGCACATGACAGTCAATATTGGTTAGTGCCATCGTGTTCAGAGCTTAGACATGTGGAGCAATATATACCCTACGTATTTCAAATATTCCTATACATGGCATATAAATATTTTATATATATAAAGTCTGTATGGATTTTATATATGTGTGTCTGCATGTTATATTTGTGTACCTATATATAAATACATATATATACACAATATATATAAATATATGTATGTACAGTTCTATACAGCTATGTTCTATATAGCTATAGACTAATGATTCTAATAGGGAAAGCAGAATGAGAATTGGTTAGAGATGACTCCTAGTTGCTAAATTGGCATTCTTAAGGACATAGTATATGTATATAAAAGATAAATTTATATATGTATGTGTTTATACTTTCATACAAACACATGTATAATACACAAACATATGATGATGATGATGATGGTGGTAGTAGTAGTAGTAGTAGTAGTATTCCTACAAGCAGAATTTTGCCCATTTGACTTGGATAAATGTTTTTAACTCTGATGTGCACCAGTCTGGGGTAAAAAAAAAGCAAAACAAACTTTGATTTTTCTGGAGTTGCAGGATTGCAGAAATGCAGGTTGGAAGATCTCCAGTCCCATTTTCCTGCTTGAAGCAGGACAGCCACCAGCACTAGGTGAGGTCAGCTGTGGATTTGCCTGGATGAGGCTTGGAAATGCCCAGAGATGGAAATTCCCCACCTCTCTGGGCATTCAATCCACTTCCTAATGAAAACCCTTTTCCTAGTGCCCGGCTTCTGGTTTGTGCTGCATCTTCTTGTGCCTTCTCCCACTGTTGAGAAGAGTTTGGCTCTGCTGTCTGCATGCATCTGCTCAGCTTCTCCCTGATGTCTCTGTAACGATCCCAAACAGCACCACTTTTCCTGGGCCCAGAGCTGGCCCTGGCTTTGGTCCACCTGGGTACTGGGAGTCACCTCTACAGACAGACAGATGGTCACCATCAGACAGACAGATGTTGCGCTAGGACGTATGACCACAAACCATTGGGTTCCCATGGTTTAAAGAGTTTCAGCTTATAGAATCATAGAATTATTTAGGCTAGAAAAGACCTTTGAGGTCATCGAGTCCAACCATAAACCTAACACTACCAAGGCCACTACTAAACCAGGTCCCTAAATGCCACATGATCAGCTGCTCTGTAGGAGCCCAAGTGGTCCAAGAGCATGTGAAGGCTGAATTATGCTTGACAATGAACTAGTGCCACATGTCAGCCATGGAAACCCAACAGACCACGCTCTTCAGTTGTTAGCACAGTCCCTTCCATGGTCCATGCATCTCCTGGTGCATCTTCTTGTGGAAAGCAATTTGGATGTGATCACTGTAGATTGGAGTCTGAAAGCACCTGAATGTGGCCAGACTCTGCTTGCTGGGCTAAGGGTCAGGGTTCACCAGTTACCCAGTAACTGGCCCTGGTTCACCAGTTACCCAGTAGCCATAAGGCCAGTTCCCATGGCTCAGCCGTGGAGCAGCAGCTTGGCATGTCTCCACAGCACACCTGCTTGTGGTCTCCTGTGGGTACATCAGACATGGCCACACATGTCAGAGGTGATCCATTGCCTGTGCCCAACTCAGAAAAAGCTGCCCAGGTGGGATCACGGCATTGAAAATCCCAAGCTTTCTGATCCTCTGTTTTTTTCCCCCACCATGGACTAGATGATCTTGGGGATGGACTAGATGGTCTTTAAAGGTCCCTTCCAACCCAAAGTATTCTGTGACCCCCTCCCTTGCAGTCATCAAAGAAGAGCCTTTGCTAGGGCACATCCATTTGGAGATGAGCCGTATTTCAAGGAGGAAAACGCTGTGGCTGTTTTTCCTTTGTCAAAAGAGAGAAAGACCATTTCCAGGTGCCTTCTGCCTGTGGATGGCCCCATCCTGGCCATTCCCTGGGCTTTCCATGCTAATCTAAGACTTGTTAAAAAATATTTGGACAGTCGATAAGCAGAGGAATCTCCTGTTTATCAGAACAGCCTCAGATATTTACAAGTGTAAAAAAATTGTAAGTAGGAGTAAGAAAGAGGAGGTAACCTTGGTGGGTGGGATGAGGCATGCATCCCAGCAAAAGAAAGCAGACCTTGGAGTTGAGTCACGCACAGCTTGACAGTCAGCAGAAGCTGCTGTAGGACACCAGGTTGCTATCAAAGGGGTGGCCAAAGGCTCTGACCGAAAGCACCCTACATCCTCAGAGGTGTTTGCATGCCCGTCTCCTGTATGGCAGACTGTGTGCCTTTTGGATGTGGGACATGGTACTTCTGTCTGTGGGTTGACAGTCTCTCCGCTTAGCTCTGGTACAACCTTTGGGCTTGATGGTTTGGGATCTGGTGGTTCTGGTGTGTTGGAGGGCTGTCATTCCTTTGCCAAGCAACCAGGTTGGCCAGTCCCCCATGACCTTCTCCTACCCCTTCCCAAAACAGGCAGTTTGTCTGAATCTGCTTTAGATGAATCCAGCCCATTTCCACCCTTGCTTATCTCTACATCTATGATGGCCTTTGAAAGTTGTCCTGTTGCCCCTCTCCAGTGGGGCAGGGAAAGGCCTTTGCTCCTTCTCACGGGGGCAGAACAGTGTTGCAAGGAGATGAAAAGCCTTGCACAAAGGAAGCCTATTGCAGAGCCAAGACTGAACTCAAATCCAGGCCCAGGATTTGACCAACCTTCCCGTCGTGTCCCTCTCGCACATGATCTCAGCTGGTCCCTTGGCTGCTTCTACCTCCACTGTCCTTCAAACCAGGGAAAACATATCCACGAAGGAAAGGAGTATTCTTGGCTGCTGGCAGTGGTGTGTGCCATAGACCTTGGCTTGCTGCAGGCAGAGGAGGGAGCTTTGCAGGGGAGGGACACAATGTTCCCTTTGCCTTGATGTGAAACATTTGGCCTGGGAAGGGTTGCATGGGAACACTCTCACTGTGGTGTTTCACGAAGCTACGAAAAAACAGATTTCTTTGCTTTTTTGAAAGCAGCACATGGCTCAGACGGATTGTAGGTGGAAAGTTTCCTAAGTAATAAGTAGGGTCTTCAGGTTTGCAGGGGGAAAGCTGTTCGAGGCAGCCAACTGAGGCAGCCAACTGAGTAACCAACCAACCATCTTCTCCACCATAGACATGTCAGATAAACCCCAAAACATTCTGGGACAGCATTGAGCCATTTCTGTGAAGCTTCACAATTATGCATTTTGTTTGAAGCTGTGATTCTGGTTAACTGTGGGGAATTTACCCCCTTCTCCATTTCCTGCAGATCAGGAATCACACAGGTGATGTTAATCCAGATCAGAGGAGAGTGGGGAGCCGCATTCCCACCAGCAACCAACCCAGTGATGGACACAACTCAAACAGGCACTGTCCTGCTCTCCTCATGTCTAGGTCTCATGAGTCTCTAAAACAGTGGGGCCCCAGATGAATTTTCCACACATTTTCTCAGAGGGGAAACAGGCAGAGAAGAGGGAGGGGGGTAAAAGCCAAGGAGCAGAACCTGTTTTTACAGAAACATCCTCGACTCCATTAGCTGAAGGGGAAGATAACACACACGAGCTTTCTGATCCCAGTCTGTGCATCAAGCTCATGATGTCCCCATTGAAAAAAAGAAAGGCTCACTGAGAGCTTTCTTTTGGCAACAGATCTCTCCTATGCATAGATTTCAGCTCTTTTATTTACAGTCACTCCCTGTCCCTTCTACTTTTGTCTCTCCTTGGTTCTTACTGCTGCTTTCCTTCCCAGTTCAGCCCCGCTCCGTCACAACACTGGAACAACCAGCATTTTTAACTGCTGTGATCTGACCAGAAACCTTTTGGTGGGTTTTTCCCTTGAAACTTCAGCTTCTGGAGTCATGAAATTCATAGGAGCATCTCAAACCATTCAAAAGATATAGAAGATGTGACTTTCAGCTCCACTAGCTGCAGTGAAATGGACCCCTATAGGCTTGAACTGTAGGAAGGATTTCCACACTGTCACTTCTTAAAGGAAACAATCTTGGGATTTGGGACAAACCATCCTGATCTGCTGGGAATGGCAAATCCAGTTTTTCCCTGATGTGTTGTCATGGCTGTCCTTGAAGCAGAAGGGGAGGGTGTCTTGGGTGGGATCGCAGGGTGTCCATGTGTCCAAGGGGCCAATGTCCTTTGCCTCAGCTGTGAGAGCCCCTGAGAGTCCATTTGAGATTCGTGTATACACACGATCGTGGCTCTCACCTCTTATCATAACAAATTGTTTTAGGAAACCGCTTCCCTGTGGGGAAAATTGCTCTCAGGGTCTGTTTAGAGCCTGTAAGTGCCTGGCTGTGTTTGAAGGACAGCTTCTCCTTTGCCGAGTTGCTTCACTGGGTTGAGAAGACACTTCTGCAGGGGGAAATGTTGATATTAAATATCCCTCCAGCTGTAAACAAAACTCCAGTGCTATATTAATGGAGGTCTCTTTCCATTCCTCTTCTCCCAGTGGGAGTGAAGGCAGGAGGAGGCTGGAGGGCAGAAGGAGGGAGACAACCTCCTCATTGCTTCTCATGCAGCAGGGTCTGACCCAAACCAGGGCAGGGACAAAGGTCTCCTTCTAGAGGCTGGTTTGGGAGCAGAAACTTAGGATCTTCTTGGCTCTGAACTGAAGGACTCAAAATCTCTCTATCAGAGGTGCTTTTATTATTATTCTTTTGGGTCCTGTTCCATCAGGTTTACATGTTCAAGATGATCTCTCCAAGCTTATCAGGTTCAGGGTTGTTAAAGAAAAGTCCAAGCAAACCTAGAAGGTCTGGATACTGTCAGGCTGGCAGAGCTGGTGTCTGCAGAGGTGGTGGTAAGACCCAGAGAAGGCCGTTCAAGCCGCTCTTCAGACTCAAGCCCTGTGTAACCTCCCTCTGATCCCCATCTGACTTGGTTGTGAGAGGGTCTCTGATTCTCCTGGCTCAGGCAAAAAGTACTCAGACTCTGGGTGGGCCATGTCCTTGGTCAGAGATGCTGTCATGTCCTGCCATGCTGGAAGAGGTGCTTGTTGGTGTGGAGCGGCTGGTGGTGCTTACATCTGCTTTCTGATTGAGCCCTGCATTGTCTGTACTAGTTGACCTCTGTAGACCTGGTGGTGGATGTGAGGGACCACTCCCAATGACTACGAGCCATGAAGGGCCATATCCAAGCAGGCTTTTTCCCTACCAGACCCCACCATGCCACTTAGGAGTTACTCCTGGCTCCCTGGGGACTGAATGTCCCATTGTGGAAAGAATTTCTGACATTAGTGTGCTCAGTGCCTCACCCAAGATTAGGAGACTGTTGTGCAACACACAAGTGACATTTCCTGTCCTGGGGACCTTGTGGTCCTCATAAACTATAGGTGTGAGGGGAAAAAGGCCTCATTTTACACATCAAGCTGATGATCAGGATAGGGACAGGACCCAATCCATCTTCTCCACTGGTCATTCAGTGAGATTTCACGACCTGCTTTCATGTGAGAAGCTCCTTCATGGACTAAAGGTAGGGCCTTAGGAAGAATTAAGTAGAAGGCCATTAGCATTAGTCAACATCAGGGACCTAACCCATAAAAAAGACTGAATGATCCCAATACTGATACTATCCAAGATAAGGGCTGGGCAAAGGCACTTAGGAGAGCTGTGTGTTCAACAAGGAAGGTGAGGCCATTCAGCACACGTGAGGCTACTCCAGCCATGGGCCGGTGTCCTTCTCAGTCCAACCAGCAAACGTTAACCTTCCCTCAACCCTGTCCCAGTGCTGGCCATACCTGGCTTTGGGAGAGAGAGTAAATCTTTCCAGCAGAAAGGCTATTACAGAGGTCACCGGATGGACCCATAAATCTCCATTATCAGGCAGCGGCTCCTGTGCCACGAAACGGAAATTATTGCCCTGAGTGTGACTGGGGGAGCCTTTCCTTCCCCCTGCATTGTTCAGGGCCCTCCAGGAGCCGCTCGGGCAATTTACTGCCTGAATAAACGTTTCCTTTCCCGGCTGCTAAGTACAAGGAGTAAGTGTCAGGGGATCTCATAATACCAGGATTTAGAGCTCCAGCCCCGAGACAGAAGCCAAGAAAACACTTCGATGCTTTTTCCCGGGGAACCTCCTTAATCCCCATTATTAATAACAATGGCAAATTAAACAATTAGTGCACTTGAAGCCCAGTGACCTCCATGCCCAATATAGCTTAGACTGAGAGGGATTGAGAAGGATCACAGTTCCTGTGGGCTCTAAGCCCTGAGAAAGTTTTGATTTCCTAGGTCTGGGACATCCACCCACATCAAACTGCACGGGCCGCAGCTCTTCAGGTGATACTTTCTCATTATTTTGTAGACTTTCAGGTTTTGAAGAGCAGCTGGGATGTCCTAGCTGTGTGGCTCAGGAAACTCCCCTTGGCCACTTCATCCCTGAGCTTAGTGATGCTGTGAAATTATAGCATCTCTTTTAGAAAGAAATACACTCCCTTGCCTTCCATTCCTTCATTGGTGCCAAAGCACTCTTTGTTCACTAAATGAGTTACATTAAGCGTACATCATCTTCTCTGAGCCAGTATCCAGTAGTGTCCAACACAGATCCTTTGCCATCATCAAGCATACATTGAAGCAAGAGAGGATATTTCTCCTCCAGGTGGGATCTCTCGATGTCAAGGAGTTCACTTTGCCGTGACGGGGCTCCAGGAATGGTTTTTAACGAGGCTGCACTCTGCAGATGTCATCTTCTGACTCAGCACTGGGTGGTGCATGGAAGGGACACACCTATCTGATATCGCCCCACGAGGGCTGTGATTAGGGAGAGCCACCCATCGCGTGGAGCCTCAATGTGCCCTGGGAACAAAGTCCCTAAGACTCTGCTTGCTCCTTCCCCGTCTCGAGCACCAGTGATTCCTGTTTATTAACGTTCACAAGGATCACCTTTGTATACAGTTGAGAGGGGGAAAAACCACACAAATGCTATTACTACGGAAGCAGAAGAGGACTTTTGGAAACTTAATCCAGTGAAAGGCCCTCAAAAAAGAAGCTGTATTCCAAATCCCATGGAAACTTAAAAAAAACCCCTCAAAACCCAAAGCACCAAGCAAGTGGTGAAAAACATAGCTCAGATAAATACGGGTGAAATAGGAGAGCAGGTCTCAAGACTGCTTTGTACTGGTGTTGTGGATGTCTGATTACAAACCAACAGTGAAAATAATGTGGATGGAGGAGAAAGGTGTCATACAAACTCTTAGGAAATAACACCCAATATTCAGTAGCAAATTAAATTACTATGAGAAAATCAGACAGTTTGCTTGGTTTCAACTCCACATCCTCTACTGGTTGTTTTTTTTTCCCTAAAAACATAGGTATACCCATAATTGACATTTCTTCTTATCATTCCCATTTTGAGGGACCTTCTTATTGAAGAGTAACTCCAACTCTTAACATTTCTGAGGGACTGTTAGGAATTTTCTCCATTTTCTTTGATTCAAAACTTTCAGATTTTGGTCTTTTGGTAGGAAAAAATCTCTAGGAAAGATGATGTTTTGTAATTAGTCACAGACACAACTCAGATCAAGAGTATTAACTTTGGACTACCTCTGCTAAATTCTCCCTGGATTACATCAACAAGTTTGTACTGAACTATTTTCAAAGAAGAAGGGATTTTCTCACAGGACAAAAATTACTGTGAAAATAATTTGGCTTTTTCTTTGGATAACGAAAAACTTCAACAACTTCTAAGATGAAAAAAACAGCGAAATGTTTTCTTTTCTTGAGATTTTTCAAGGAAATGAGTTCTTTCCTGACCAGCTGTTCCAATCCCTCCTCTTTTCAAAGGAAGTTTATTTGATGTCGATTTTGGCTGTGGCTCAATGGTGATTTTAAAGGAGAAAGTGAAGCATTATGGTTACGTTATCACGGAATCCACGTGTACAAAAATCACCTGGAGGGATTCCCATCTTTCCTAAACCACCAGAATTGCTCAAAAGCAAAGAGATTTTCCTAAGCTGCTGAAAAAATACTCTATTCCTTCTTTTCTGGCTCCAGATACTCTTGGGTACGCTTATTTTCTGTTTTCTAGTATTTCCGCATGGCCACATGGTGTAATCTCTTGCCATTTTTAGCCTGGTTCTCTATGGAGAATCAGTCTCATGTGAATCTTTTTTCTCTCTGTCTCTGTTTACTGGCGCAACTTTAGTAATTTTTTAATCCTTTGACTGCTTCATGGTTATGTAGTTCCCTACGGATTTTCCAAAAATAGTCTGGAGAAAAGAGAAAATAAGGCTGACGTTCGAACATAACCTTTATTAGATACCAGAGCATCCACGTGGGATAGAGAGATATCAGCAAGAAGCCAAATTTTGGTGGTTTGCTGTTTGGGAAATGATTGTCTTCCAGCAGAAAGCTGAGATACTCGTATAAACAAGCAGGTGCACAAGCACAAAATACAGCAAGATGCACAATAACATTTTAAGAGTTCATGTTGTGCTGGTCTGTAATGGCTGAAGATCCCCATGCAAAGCTCTTGCCATCTTCCGAACATCTGTGTGCTGCAGCTTGTTGGGAATTTTCCCAGCAGCCTGGTTTATTCCCAGACTATGCTAAGTAATGGAGACCTTCACTGTCATTTTCTTCTTCTCCTCCATTATTTTACCATTTAGTGTCCCCTTTCTGGTGCCCACAACAGAACATGTCCATGTGCAGGAAGGAATGGTTTTGTAACAGAAGAAATACATCCCCAAGCTGAACTCAATATCTGGTACTCTCCAGGTGTGATGACCATCACCAACACGCACTTTCAAGGGCCATGTCATTTGGATGCAGCTGTATTTACATCTCAGCAAGGCTTACATTTTATTAGGTGATGTTCTTGGCTTCTTGGGTGCATTGCATCCAAGGGTGAGCTGGCCTGCGCCTTTCCCCATGACGATGCAGTCAAGGTGTGCTGTGTTGACCTCTGCACTGCCTTGCAGACGATATGGGCCTGCTGCAGCCAGAGGGATTGAACTGGCCCAACCCAGGGCTGTTGTCCTCACCCTCACATCACAGCTGCAGCCAGGCCCTGGTGAAGGGTGAACCTGTCACATGGTGGGTCACCTTGAGTGGCATCAAGCACGATGGAGATTTGCATCAAAAGCCAAGTCTCTGACAGCTCTGAATGCCCAATGATGTCTGTTAGCTGACGGCCTGAGCTGAGGCTGTTCATGTGGATTCTTGCCATTCAGGAGATGCTTCCTGTGCAAGAGGATGAGGTGAATGTCTCACCCCCTTGGCTCTCTGCAGCCATTCCCCTCTGTAGAGGGGTTGGCATGGGCAGCGTGAGAGACAGCAGGGCATACAAGCATGGCTTTCCCTGCCTACACTTGCTTGATCCCCGTTGAGAGATGCTCAGGATGCTTTCTGATCTCGAGGCAGCTCTGCTTTGTGGGTCCAGGCTTGCGTGAGTCCGTGGTCTTGGTTGTAAACACGACTGTTTGCCTGCCCCGATCTGTTTGCCCTGGCTACGTCCAGTCTTGAAAACTGGATAACGTCAGCGCAGAAGGAGAGGTTTCTATTTCTGTCACCTTGTATCCGTGTCTCAGCACATCCCTGCTGCCACAGAAGTCCTGCAGCCAACACTGTATGCCAGGGAAAGGGGTTCCTCCTCCCAATAACCCCAGGGGCTTCCTTAAGAAAGAAGGAGCTGTTTCTTGCACCCTATAAAATCCGAATGTTTGTGTTTTCTTGAAATGTCACTTCTGGTCTCAAATATTAAGAGCCAGACCAGAAATTAAATGTACAGCTGCCTAATTCACCAGTTAATTAACCTCTTTTCCTTTCTCTCCTATCATGGCAGCAGAATTTTTTGATGATTATTCAGAGGGGCGAGAATGTGTCAACTGTGGGGCCATGTCCACCCCGCTCTGGAGGAGAGACGGCACGGGGCACTACCTCTGCAACGCCTGCGGGCTCTACCACAAGATGAACGGCATCAACCGACCCTTGTTCAAACCTCAGAGGAGGCTGGTAAGTCAAGATCACGCAACGCATGTGGGGCAAGGCTGTGTGCAAGGATGAGGCAAAAAGATCTTGGCTAGGTGGAGGTGCCAGGGGTGTTTCAACTCCTTGGGTCTCTGTAAAGTCCAGCCTAGGTGGTTTTGATCCAGATTTCCAAAATAAGCCAGACTGACTTCTGCTTGGTAGGCTTCAAGATGATGTACTGTCCAGACCAGCTATGCAGATATCCACGCCAGGGGGTGGAAGAGGTTGGAGGACACAGGGGCAATACCATCGTGTTGATGTAGCAAAAGCTAGTCTTTGCTTTAGTACCCCTGTATGCATGTTAGAACCAATGGAAACCCTTTCCAGCTCCACATCTTCTCTTATCTTCAAGGTCCTTATTCCTCAGTTACTTCATGGTGACTGGCCACCTTTTCTGGATACCCTGCTCCTTTGGGCAAGCTGAAGCAGAGCAGAAGAGGGCAGATCAAGCCTTGTGGGGTCAGGATGGGGTATGCTTGGGAACATCTCGGTGTTGACATCTTGCCTACCCCTGCCTGTTTTGGTGAGGGCATTTGGGAAGGTCTCTGCAGTCTGTGCCCCAAGGACATGGGTCCATCATGACCCCAGGCAGAAAGGAGCCAGCAAGCCACCCCGGAGGGCCACGTTTCCCCACTCCCATGAGGCTCCATCCCCAGCCTGCCCTGCCCTTCGCATCCCTCAGACCTGTTTGTGTTCAAACCCAGCCGTCCCCTGCAAGTGCCAAAAATGACACTGTCAGTGCTGCCACCAGCCACAGCCGCCCAGCGCCCTCTTGTGAAAACCCCTTCCTAGACACTGCACTGGCCGAGCCAGGCAGTGTCTGCACCCTGGCACCCAGAACCTTGTCCTCTTTCATTTACTGCTCTACAGATTACCCTTGGGAACCTCTGTGTAGTCAGGAATGTTTCAATGGGTACCAGGCTTGGTCCTTTGGAGCAAGCAGCAACGCGCAGCCTTGGAGTAAGGCTTGGAAAGCCCCATGAGAAATATAAATGCGTGAGCCATGCAGATCTGTACATGCCTTGCTGCCACTTGGCTGGGCAGATGGCAATCTGGAAATCGTACAAAAATGGCCAAATTCTTGCTTTTTCTTCTGGAAGAAGAATTTCCTTGAAGAAAAGGAGGATATATCTAGGGATGCAATGTAGGGGTGTGGTTAAAGTAATGCCAGTTGGTCTACCTAAATAAATACGTTCAGTACAAGTGACTGGGTTTTATCTGTCACTGCGTGACCCCTCTTTAGGGAGACTGAAGTATGTCAGGGATCTTTGCCTTTGTTGTAAGCTCTCTTTTAAGTTCTTGGTCCACTTACAAAGGCTGATAATTGAATCTAATGCATGTTGATGTTACAATTAAAGCAAGTGTTTGGCTTCTCTGCATGAAAGAGGTTTCTAGCTTTTGAAATCTTAAGAAGTACTTGAATTTCAATTTTAATAGTCCTGCTGCCATAGATTAACTGATCCTGCTCTATAATGAGGGAGAAAACATGGAGAGAAAGCTATGGCAAAGATCACAGAGGAAATCCCTGGTGACTGGCAGGTCCTCATCTCCCAGGCTGGCACCCCATTACCCAGCTGCCAGCTATGCTGTTTGGGTCTGCAGAGCTGGGTAGATGTCCGAGACCACCAGATTTCCTCTCTAGGCTCCTTATCAGGCACAGCAAGAACAGGCATTTTCACACAGCTCTAGCACTTCAGTCCCCAGTTTATCAGCGAGCAAAGAGTGAATTTGACCTCAGCCCATCCAGATTTTATCCTCAGTCCTAAGACCTGAGCTTTGAATGATGCTGGAAAGAAACAGGCAGGCTTGAAGGATGTGGCTTTTTCTACCCTCACCTCCCATTCTGCTTCCAAGCTCAAAACTGGTATTTTATATGGTTTCAAACCCATTGTCTTCCTCCTGTGGCCTTTTGAGCCTGGCTAAACCAGTTCACCCAGAAGGGGAACTTCAAAAGGCCTGTTCCCTGCACTGCTTCATTAGTGGTGATTCCTATTAATTATCCCTCTTTGTCTTTAGGAAGACGATGCTGCTGGAAGCACTCTTTTTCTTATCTCCCCCTCAAGCCACACGAGAAACATCAAGCAAAGCCAGCAAGGAGTATGTAACATTCATGGCACTGATAATGTCTTCTTGGGATATGCCATGATGCTTGGAAGGTGAAGGGCTTGGGAGCCTGAAAGGGCAGGATGGTCTGAGACCCAGACACATTAGTGCAGGTGTGTGCATGTGCAGTGGGTCTCTAAGCTAAGCTGCTCCTAGACCTGCTGGAGGTCTGAGGCCCTGTTCAGGAGATGTCTCTGGCATCATCTGAGATGTCCCAGGACAGCTGAGATGTCTGCACAGCACTGGCAGGCAGGAGGCAGTGGAGCAGAAGCTGAAAGACAAGAGGGGAAGAAAGAGGCAGCTGTGTTATCCACTGCAGCAAGGCGAGAAGAGGCAGAGAAATAAGAGGCAAGAGGAGAGGAAAACCTGTGGCGTGCTGAAGCAAGCTTGTTGGGATCTGAGACACTACGGGTGACAGCAGTTGAGGTCTGACATATTTTCTTCCTCTGCATTTTCTCACAGTCGGCTTCCCGCCGTGTCGGCCTCTCTTGTGCCAATTGCCAAACGACGACAACCACCCTCTGGCGCAGAAACGCCGAGGGAGAGCCGGTCTGTAACGCCTGCGGACTCTACATGAAGCTCCATGGGGTAACAGCTTCACTGATCTCTGCTCTCTGTGGGGAGGGTATCGACAGCACCAAACTGAGGGCTGGGTCTGCTACACAACTTGGTGCTCTCCTGGAGCTGTTTTTCCTCCAGTCTTTAGTCCCCTTCAACTTTACAACATGCTTACACTGGCAAGGGGTGATGCATGCAGGGCATTTCTCACATACCAATTTGCTACCCGTTACATCCAAGACTTAAAACTCAATAAAACTAGACCCAGATTCTTCCCACCTAAATTGAGGCTTTCACTTTAGTGAAAAAAATGAATCTGAAGCACAGTGAAGGGCTTGGCCCTTCCACATGAGGTGTCAGATCCCAGCTAAAACTTGTTTCTAGACTTGTCATGGGAGCAATAGATTACTTTTCCTACACAGATGTCCAAATAATCTTTTCCTGTCACTGGGGGCTTCCTGTATCTATGTCATCTCTGATATATCTGGAAGAGTCCTGTTGGAGTCTAAGGCACAGCAGGACTTTAAGACGCAAATCTCCAGTCCTTCTCTTCCCACTCTGTACCTGATGTGAAAACCCTTTCCCCATTTGGATGCACATCTCGTAGCTTTGACATCTCTCTTCATACATCAGTGCTGATCACTGACTCAGAGCTGGCATCATGTTCTCCTAGATGACCTTATGGCCATAGAGAAAATAATGTGCTCTTATATTTGGCTCTGTAGGTTCCAAGGCCTTTAGCGATGAGAAAAGAGGGCATTCAGACAAGAAAGCGCAAGCCTAAGAACCTTAACAAAACAAAGACGTCAGCAGGTAAGTGTTGAACAGGGAGTTTATCGAAAGTGTATACCTGTGTGCACTTGTGTTTCTGACCATCATGCCCTGTGTCTCTGACCATCTTGCCCTGTGTCTCAGACATCCAACCACAAAATGGGCTGATTCCTCAAAAGTGGGGGATGTCTGAATGCTTTTTCAGCAGTAACAAAGCCCTTCCCACTACTTATTATTTTATTTTTACCTATACTAACTGGGGGTGGATGGGTACAGCTCTGTACTGAAAGAGCCTGGTTCACTGTCTGCTTTCTCACAGGTCCATCCAGCAGCGAGAGTCTGACCCCCACCACCAGCTCCACCAGCAGCAGCAGCAGCAGCGCCACCACCACTGAGGAAATGCGCCCCATAAAAACAGAACCTGGGCTCTCATCTCATTACGGGCACCCCAGCCCAATTTCTCAGGTACAGAGGGGAGATGCTGGCAGTGGGACAAAGATGGGAACTAGAATGGTAGACCTGGTGGGAAGAGCATCCTCAAAATCTCTGTGGAAAAAGGCTGCCTATTTTCAACCCAGGGGTCTGGGATTTATGAGATCTAACCTCTGGGATGGGGCAAAAACCCACATTCTTGTCACCATATCTACAGTAAATACAGCTTTTTAATGATGTGTGGCAATTCTGAATGGAGAAGTAGCAGCTTTGTAGAAAACATGAAATCCACTCTAGCTGAGTAGCTATATAGGTCCCATAGCAAGAAAATGCCCATTCTCTTTTTAATGATATGATTTGGTTTGTCTTGAGAAGGGAGAACTTGGCAATATTACCCTACTTTCTCTGCACTGGCTGGCTGTGTGTTGAGTAATATGAGAAATGAGGAGAATGAGCTCCCACAGCCCAAATCTAACTGAGTCGAGTCCCTGCAAAATAAAGCAAGCCAGCATGATGGCAGAGACCTGCAGGGTAAAGTGGGGTGCTCTGTGCTATACCCACCAATAGGTGTCTTGGAACCAGCACTGCATCCACACAGGGTGTGGATCCTGCTGAGCAAGACCCAGATCTGGAAGCTGATCTGTGTGAATGGCCACAGGGTCAATAGCTATGCCTTGGTTAAGGATCCCCATCACACAGCATGACTAAGAGGCAGAGGTATATGATAGATCCTCTCCTTTTGGGCTCATACAGGGAATTCCAGTTTTCTCCCTGGGGAAAAAATATGTGGTTGAGTGTTGTGCTGGACTGATCCTGCATCTGCAGCACTTTGTGGTGCTGTTACCTGCTCTGCAACTCACAGGAGGCTATTTGTAAGCTAGAAGAGCTCAAGGCCAATGAAGTCTCAAGCCTTGGGAGGTAAAATGGTCATTTCTGATATTTAGAAAGGAACAAGATGCCCCATATGCAGTAATACGAAAGGACAGGGTCTGAAACAAGAAGGAAAGAGCCTCTCCGCAGTACCCTGCGTGAGCTGCAATCAGGAGCTCTACAGCAAATCCACAGCCATGTTATTACCATAGCACCAGATCCCATAAAGGGATTCATATGGTCCTCTATGGTCTGAAGCTTTGTTCACAGGATTTCCCTTTTTCCACAGGCATTCTCAGTCTCTGCCATGTCTGGACATGGGTCATCTATCCACCCTGCGATTTCAGCTCTGAAGCTTTCTCCGCAGACATACCAGTCAGCTATCAGCCAGTCTCCACAAGCCAGCTCCAAACAGGACTCCTGGAACAGCATGGTGTTAGCTGAGAACCATGGGGACATCATAACTGCCTAAGCTGGTCTTCCACCCATGGACTTTGGGTTGATCCACTCGAGAGACGAAGCAGATGCCATAGAATCATCACGACAATGTCGTTCCCCACCTCCTCAGCTCTCCTGCCTTCTCTCCCCTTGTGAGATGTTCCAGCAAAGAGGTAAAGAGGACTTATCTGAGGTGTTGGAGAGCTCTTATGAAATGAACAGAGAAGACTCAAATGTTTAAATAACTAAAGGACTTGAAGCCTTTTTCCCCCACTTTAAATGAGCCTCTCTATTTGATCATCACCACCTACTATGAAATGGCCAGAAACACAAAGATGGACACAGTTCTTGAGTCTTGTTTATTTAAAAACATCTGGCATTTAAATGACTCAGACAACGGTGGAGCAGAGACACGTTTCTTCTTATATCACCATTTGTTCTTCTCCTGAGCAGAAGACAATGACACCGTCCTCTCATTATCCAAATTCAGTGATCTCCCACCAAACGGAGCCAGTTCCAGAACAGTTTGTTGAACAGACTTCACTAGACATGCTGTGGTGGCTTTAGTGGATTTGATATGATCTAGAGTAGAGAAAAAGGAGAGACCCTCCCACACACACATCCTCAGCTCCCTCATCTAGAGCGTTGTCTTTATTTTCCTAGGTGGTCTGAAAACCTAATGAATGTTCCTATTTAATAGTAACTCCTTTTCTATTTATCATTAGAAAAATCATGGGACTGTGTTTCTAAAAGGTTGCTGGCTGAGCCTGGAGAAGGTCTGTCCAAAGTCAAAGGGGTATTTTGGAAGGAAGAACCTTCTGGAAGCAGGTAGAGGAGACCCACATTGGTTATCGAATCCTGGAGGAGATCGCTGGGCTCTTCCCTTATGGATAGCTACAAGCCAGGCTTAGAAATTATTCAAGAGCACAGCAAGATACTCTTCTAATGCTGCTGTGCTGTCACTTTCAAGACACCTAATTTAATTATTTTGCGTACTTTTCTGTTGGTTTTGATGTCATTGACGAAATCTGATTGTAATTTCTTTTTGGCTGTACTGTGAGTGCCCACTTTTCCCCTAACAGCTGGCTCATGACCATTTCACACGCCTAAACTTTTAGGATTTCACCTTTCACGACAAGCAGAGGCTTCAGCCTCTAATGGAGGTAGGCAGGGGCCGTTTTCTTCACCAAGCACGTGCACAGACTTGCTTGCCTGCAGGAGAAGCATAACTCCATTCACGCACGAGTATTAAACAAGACTTGTGGGTGTTTTTCTGGCCCATAACGCTCTCAGCAACCAGGAAATCCCAGAAAATTGAGTTGGAAGAGATACTGAGAGCTCCCTGACTCACTCCCTTGTTCAAAAGAGATCAAAGCTACCTAACCTAGCCCTGACTGTTCTTCCTCTAGCATGTGCTTAAGAAACTCCAGCATCGCAGATGCCACAGCTCCTTCACCAGATGCTTGCCATGACATTTTCATAACCATTTTCAAGGGGGGGAAGATTTGCCTGTCCAGGCAGAGAATATCTGGGAGACCTCATCCTACAGGATTCTTCACTCTCATTTCTGTCCACTCCCAAACTCTTCTTGCCTTCTCAGCTCCTCTCTTTCCTTCCTGCATCCAGGACTCAGTTACAGAACGACCAAGTGAAAATCTAGAAGAGGAATTATGCATCCCGCAAAATGTGCCATACTCAGTCTCCCAATGTTTAACGTTCCCACAAAGAGTGTTTCCACCTAAACACCAAGATGCGTGGCTTGGCAAAGAAAAAGCCACACACGTGTCTGCAGCAAATGAATTGTCTTTGTTTCAACTCACCGTGATGGAAGAACTTCTTTAAGGAGAAGGATTCAACTGGACTGGTCATGATGAAGACTGGGACTGGAGTCACAGTAGAGACCTGGACCCTTCCACATTCCCTGTGCCCTGTGTAACTCAGATTTCTACGGTTTTGGAGGGGTGACAGAGCCTCTGCACTCCCCAAAACCAAACACCATGGCAGTGATGCCATGGTAATGGCTGGATGATGCTTGCACCAGTTTGCAGTCTGTCTGGCTGAGCTAATGCAGGGTCTAGCCTCATTAACAAGGAAAAGACATTCATGAAACATTAATAAAAAGAAATGAAATGCTGTGATTCTGCTCAGCCCTGGTAAGCTGCAGAGAAGAGGCCAGAAATAGTACCTAAAAACATGAATTTGGGGTGAAAACAGGCGTTTCTCCATGGGAATGCAGGTCTTTAGCCAGCCTCCTCCTTGAACTTATTCCCTTGTAAATGGCAATTGAGCTCTCGTGGGATCTGTCTGTGACAGAGAAGCGTGCACCACAAAGATGCCCTTTGGCTGATGCACACATTTGGGAAACCCTGGGCAACCTGAGAGGGAGGGGAGCATGTGGCCTCCCGGAGATGTGCTGAAGTCCATACCAAACACACACACAGCATCTCTCTTTCCATATGGATGCTCCCAGAGGCTCTGTCCACCTTGGTTACTATTGCGCTCCTCCTACTGCTCTCAAAGCCAAACTCCTTGGCTGAGTTTTTTTTCCCTACTCTTAAAACACACTCCAAGGTGCCATAAAGGAGTCTTCTGAAAATACAAGGGAGGAAAACACTTGTAGGTTATAATCCTGGTAGTTCCCTGCTTTATGCTCCCTCTGGTTATCTAAACAGAGATTTGTTAACTGGTTCTCTGCCTTTTCCTAAAGCCTTAAAAATAATTCTTGAAACACAACAAGAAGGATTTACAAGGGCCATGATAACAGAATAAGATGCCTGCATTAAGAAGGTGAGGCTTTGGAGGATGTGAGGACAACTTGGCTCTCTTTAGTGGTAGAAATTGGCTCTTTTGTCCTCCTTTTTGCACTACAAGCAGTAGAAGTCCAGACACACCAGGTTCTGTTGTTCTTTTCAATCACCCAAAACTGTTGTAGAGCTATTGACCACCCTACAGTAGAAATGTTTTTCCAAATAGATGTTAGACTCTAATGAGAGGCAAAATCATTAGATACAATTATTAGGTAAGATAATTATTGCTGTTATTATTGCTGTAATTAATTTCATTGCAGCGTGGCTGGAGAACCTAGTGAGGACCATACCAAACCAGGTCCTATACAAATGCAGGACCAAGAACCATTCCTGACCTGAGGAGTAAGAGCGAAGGGCCCAGTCCTGTAAAACACCCAAGCACGTATATAAATGGATTTGTGGGATTTATTCTCTCAGAGGTCATCACTAATCACACATGCAAATTTTGATGTCGAAGGGTTTGCAGCACAAGCTTTGGTTGTGCCAAGCCAGACCTTTGCGATGGCTCAGTGGTCACCAGAGTAAAATGAGCAGATGAGAACCAGGACGGGGAGCCAGAGAGGTAGAAAGGTCATTTTACCATTTTTAAAAGCCTTTTCTCTTTGTGGAAGTCAGATATCTCAAATCGCTTCAGTTCTTTTGTAAATTGATCAGAAGAAATCCGTATTTCACTTGCAATTTTGTGGGCTGCCTGGAGAGGGTGCAATCAGGAGGAGCTCAGGAACATTGTAAGGGAGCTTTAAAACTGATCAAAACCTCTTAATAGCACATTGAAGCTGTGACTATGTCAGAAGTGGTGTTTTGTTTTGCTTTTGTTCTCCCCATGTAAAATGTTTGAAGCTTCCCAGGTTCTCTGAGAAGGTCCCATGGAAACAGACACTTATTTGTAAGGGGGAGAGGGAAATCAACCAACTGAACAAGCTGTAATTATTTAAAGATGTAAAAAAATATATATTATGAAGTAGTATGGCTACCAATCCACGTAACTTCTACACCTTTAGAACTAATGGAAATAAAACAATGATAATAAAACCAGAAGACTGCTGCTTGATTCTGACTACCCTTGTGGGCTTCTTGGAGAGGGTGTGATGATCACTCACATATGAAGTGCACCTGGAGAAGCAATGGGTCCTGTCCTAGGGAGGTCATAGTGATAGAATTACAGAGTAATTTAAATAAGAAGGGATTGGATCAGATTTCTCAGGGCTCTGTTCAGTCAGGTGTTGAGTAACACCAAGGGTGGAAATCCTACAACCTCTCCATGCTCCTGTTCCAGTGTTTGATCACCCACGGTGGAAATGTTTTCCCAAATAAACATTAGATTCTAATGAGAAACACAATCATTGGTAAATTAATTTCTCAGACTTGGGGACTCCCAAGCAATGAGTCACTGCAGGGGCCTGAATGTTGTCTCTAAGCCCAGCAGTCACACAGAGCCCCTTCTTGCAGGCAGGAGCTGGGATGGCCAACACAGGCAGAAGCGATAGACCCAGAAATTCAAGGCCACGTTGCATGAGGCTTTGTGCAAGCTGGTCTAGCAGAAGGTATCCCTGCACATGGGAGTGGGGTTGGAACTGGATGATCTTTGATGTCTCTTCCAACCCAAACCATTCTATGATTTTAATACAAAGGGGAGAAATCACCCAATCCATGCAGTAGGTGATACCCCCCTAACACAGCAGAGAGGGGAAAAGCTTCATAGAGCACCTTAATCCATAGCCTTATCTCCCTGGTCTGCTCACTAAGGTGGTTTCACAGAGCAGGGGCTGTTGCTCAGTCTAAATGTTTCCAGCTGAGCTCAGAGACACCACCCTCAAGCCAAAATCAGGTTGTCAGCAAGGGCTGTGCTCAGTTTCCTTCATCCTCTCCAGAAGCACAGGCCTCCTGCAAGCACCCAGCTTACTTCCCAGTCCAGCCAGTCTCTGAGTGCTACTGGTGGGGTGAGTGTGGCCAGCACTTGAAATCCTGCTTGTTCCTCCTCCGTCAGCCAATTGAGGAGCTCCTCTGGTATTTGGTGGCTGGAAAGGTTTTGGGTGTAGAGGGTGGTATTGAGGGTGGGTAGGGTGGTTAGGGAGAGGGTGGAGGTGCTGTGAGGTGTTGGAAGGGGGACTGGGGGCAGAGGAAGGGCTCTGGAGCATGGGGGAAATGAAGTAAGGGAGGAAGATGTGTGCACAGGGTGGGCCTGGGAAGGGCAGTGAGTGGCCTGAGGGCTGGACATAGGAATGTGGAGCTCAGGGGACATGCTATGGGTGCTCACTTTGGGGCTCTGCACTATGCACATGAAGGTATCGGGTGACTCCTCCTTCCCCAGTGCTCTGGTGTGGGTAGACTGCCTCCACAGCCCTGGGGAAACACAGAGCAGAATGGAAACTGCTCTTAGTTGTTTTGAAGAGCTGCAGTTTGATGCTTGGATGAGTGTGAGAAGATGGTGAGCTTCTAATTGCATGTGGAGGGTCAAGGTTGTGCCTTGAAGTCCCTGCAGGAGCTTTGTGCAGGGATGTGGAACCATGGTGGGGCTTCCTCTGCAGCAGGGTGTGGGACTGCGATTCCTGGGCCCGGTGAGCTGGCAGCATGGGTATGCAGGTAAAGCTGGGCTGAGGCAGATGAACCTGGCAGCCTTGTCCTTGTTATGTCCTGGTGTGGGTGCTTGGCTCCTGTCTGAGCACAAGGACTGGAAATGAGCCCCTGTATGGGGAGGATTTGTCCTGGAGGCCTGGCTCCCTGCTGCAGGCCTGTAGTGGTACCAGCTCAGGTACCTTGCTGGGACAGGCCCTGGGGTGCAGTGGCGATGCCCTTGGGGAGATGGGTGTCATGCCCTGCAGAGGGCTGGGGCTTGCTATCCTCCTCTCCTTCCTTGGAGAGTGGAGTGTTTTGGAAAGGACTGAAGTAGGTCTGGAGCAAAAAGGTGAAGTGGATATATCCATGGAGAGAAGAAAGAGATGAGAGACAGCAGATGCTGGTTCTTGTGGCCTTTCTTGGGGTCTGAGCTCTGGGCTGCGGGAGCGGTCCTGGGGCTCATTCTGTGCTGTCTTTCATGAAGCAAATGCCTGGAGAGTCAGGAGGAAGACCCAAAGGGCCTCTTCTGGTGGGAGCCCATGCACAAGATTGCTGTTGATGTTCACATCCAGCTCTCTCAGAGCTGTGCCAGGTCTTGTACCAGCTGCTGTGGAGTTTGAAGCTGAGCCTCTGGTCATTGCTGGTCTCTGGGATTAGTCTGCAGGAGGAACTGGTACTGTGGGATGAAAGCCAAACTGTGCTTTCCATGTCCTGGACCCTGCTTTCTTGTACACCCAATCCTGCCAGAAATCCTCAGAAGGGCTGCAAAGTGACATGTGGTTGGGATTTCATGCCAGAAATAAACCCTTATGTACTGGTGTGGCTTCCTGGAGGTAGCTGCAGGATGCTTTGGGGTGGTGCCGCTTCATCTCCCCCTCACTCAGAGTCTTCTGATCCCAAATGCTGCTAGTAGAGTGTGTGAATGGTCCCTAACTGGACCCATGCCATTGCAGTCTGTGGGGCAAGCTGGTAAAGCAAGGGGAGGGGATGAGCTAAACCCAGAGCTGATCAGGAAGCAGTGCTTGCCTTGGTGGCTGCATCAGGAAAAGGATGACTCACTATGGTCTGCACTGCTCTTGGTTCATTAATGTCTGTAAGATTGCGTTCCTCCTTTGTACTGGGACATCAAGGCTGTGACTGAGGGAATGGTTGGAGTTAGGTGAGCTCTTGTTCTTGGTGAGGAGAGAGATGCTAAACAGTCTTATTTAAGGTTCTCTGTGACTCCTGGAGAACCTGTGGTAGGAAAGGATTTATGGAGAATTCCGGGCCAAATTTCTGCTTGTGGGGTGAAAACTACCATTTTGGGCAGGTTGCTTAAGGCCTCATTTGATTGAATTATGCATATCCCCAAGGATGGAAATTCCCTCACCTCCCTGGGCCTGAAAGAAACCTGTTTCTCTGCATGGACTTTGCCACAGGGACTGGAGGAGGAAAATGGGGGTGAGCTCAGCCTCTGACTGGTTTTGTGTCAACTTCCCTCCAAGTCTAGGACACCAGGTGTGTGAAGGACCTGCTCTTCCCTCAACAGCTGCTGGAGATGCCAGAAGGCCCATCAGTGAGGAAGTTCCAGCTGCTGACCTCCCCTTTTGTGGGACAAGTGGTGGCCAAGGTGGGGGGCAGCAGCCGGAAGATCAACGTGAATGATCTGAATGCCCTGAGGCTTCAGGACTCCCAGGTGAGCCGTGCTAAAGATGAACTTATTTGCCACAAGTCTGTGGCAAACCAGCATTGTCTTGCATATGGTCCCAGAAGGTGACCTGAGAACAACACTAAGCTTATGTTTGAGGTGGACCATTGGCTTTGTTTATAGCCACAAAAAAGGTGCAGGTGGCCGAAGAGATGTTGATGCCCATTTTGGAGTACTGCTTTGTGTTGCAAAGTTTTGGGATCAAGGTTACTGTGAGGAAAGGCTGTTGCAGGGATGTGGCTAGACACTGAGATGCCCAGAATTATTTGCACTTTTGAGTCATTCATCCTAATGCACTGGATCTGTGCCTCTTGAGGGATGAGGAGTTGGTGTTGGTGAGGGCTGTTTGTAGTTGAGAGTTGGTTTCTTCAGTATGTGGATGTCAGGAGCAGCAGCCTTGTTTCCCTCAGCTTAGCACTCGCATATTTGCTTCCCTTACACCCAAGGACAGTGTTTCACCCAGCTGGGTTGAAATGTCCATGTTGTGGGCACTTCTGAGGTAGTCACACTGGGTCAGTCCTGCTGGGGGCTTCACTTGCCTGACCTCCCTCAGATGATGATTTGGACCTGGCTGACTAAATGCTGGTGTAGCTTCACCTCTGATTACATGATAGTCTCAGCTTGGAATACAGATGTGAGCTGCTCCACAGTCATTTGTGGCTAAGCTGTGGCTTCAGAGCCGCCCTTGGGTTAGGTCACCCTAACCTGAGACACTTGAGGCCAGCACAAAGTGGTGGGGTGAAGGAGACGCAGTGATGACTTTGAAAACCCTGAGTGTCTGCCCTGGGATGCCTCTTTTTCTTGGCTGGAGTTTCTGAGAGAGCTTCACACTGGAGTGGAATCTGAATACCTTGTGCTTCATGTAGATGTAGAAGGGATGCTGAGAGGATGGCTGCAGCTCTGGTGGGAATGGCTCAGGTGATAATGAATCCCATGTTCAGGGTGGCGTGATGTGCCCTCTATCTAAAAGAGGCTGTAGAAAGTAGTCACCTCTATGGAAACAGCCAGAGGTTATGTAGATACTCAGTATATCCCACCTTTTTTCTCAGGTTCATGGGAAAAACTTGTACCTGGCATTTGTGGCAGCTGAAGATCCCTTAGGACCAACTGAAGAAGAGGCATTGCTGCAAAGAGAGACTGCCAGCGAGGCAAGTTCTCCTGCCCAGGGTGGGCAAGAACAGGTTTGTGCTCCACAGATACATCTCCAGGAGGAGGGGGAGCTGCAGGAACTCCTGTGCTCCAGGTCTGAAGCTCCAGATGCAGCAGAAGGTCCAGGCAACTGGCTGCGCTTCCACTTCGGCTTGTTTGGCAGCATTCGGGCAAATGAATTCTCCAGAGCCAACAAAGCCAATAAGAGGGGGGACTGGAAGGACCCTGTACCCAGGTATTTATTTGGTGGAGTCCCCACAGACTCTGCTTTCTCCCTGTCTCAAACTCTTTTGTCTCAAACTAAATTTGTCTGGGGATGCTCTTAGCCCTATATTTTTCTCTGGTAATTCTTAAGATAAGTAGGCACCGAGTAATGGCATGAGTGGGTGTGGGGTGTGTTTGATCAGGGAATCCACAGTGTGCTTGTAGGATGCATGTTTGCTGCCAGGCTGGAGATCATAGTACCAGCTCACTTAAGATTTTTATTCTAAGAAAGAGAACTTCCAAGATGCCAGATTGAATCATGCCCTGAAAATGCCAGTTTCTCCCAATTTCATGTTTTAAAAAAGCCTTAGATAATAGCTAGATGTAGGGCAGCTGGAATCACTGGTTGGGGTGATGCTGTTAAAGGCAGCAATGAGTTGAAAGCACAGGCAGCAGTCTGTGTCCTAGGTCCCACTGGAAGTGTACCAGTGGGGGGATTGGTACTTCAAGGTGTCTCCCAGGCTCTGATGAGAACGAGTAGGTGTGTGCTTCACCCTAAGCTTATGTCTTGTACGGGCTCTTTTCTCACCTGTTCTTCACTCTGTTTCTATGCTACTGAATCTTTCTCCTCTTTCTGTGCAAGTTTCTTCAGTCAGAGCAGAAAATAACAAATGGTTTGGGGATGTTTCTGGCAGGAGGCTTTAATTTCTCTGCTTCTCCCAGGCTGGTGCTGCACTTTGAGAGCGGAGGCTTCCTTGTTTTCTACAACTGCCGAATGCACTGGTGCTCCTCTCCGAGGGCTGATCCTGCTTCTGACATCCTGTCTGTGGAGTTCCACCGTGGCCAAGCACTGGATGCCCTCCGTGCAGCCGATCCCATCTGCTACACCCTCTTAGACCAAAGATATTTTTCAGGGCTGGGTGAGTTTCAGGGCACAGTGGTAGAGCGAGAAATGGAGGATGGTGGGTGGGACATCTACAGATCCAGAGCTGTGTGTCTGAGCCTTTTACTCCTTAACTTTATGGATCTTCTGGTCCATCCAGCTGAGGGCATGTGGTCATCTCACCAAGGACAAGGCTTTCAGTCTGTAGCCACAGGCTTCAGATGGACCATATAAGCATGGTGAACTGTCTTTGTGTGTGTGACTATGGATTGGCTTGGACCTTTGGAAGAAAGGAAGGTCTACTTCAGGGGTAGTAGGAAGAGACTATCTTCTACTCCCAGGTAGAAGTCTGCACCTCATATGCCACCTCTGATATGGAGAATGGTGTTGCTAGCTGCGATCAGAGGCAGAGTGATTAGAGCCATAGGTCTGCATCGTTTTGATAAGAAATGTCCTTATTGTCTCCTTATTTCTGACCCTTTCCAGGGAACATCATTAAGAATGAGATCTTGTACCTGGCCAAGATCCATCCATTGACACCAGGCTCTCTCTTGGCTCTCTCGGATCTGGAGCGTCTACTTGACTGTGCTGTGCAGTTCAGCTCTGACTGGCTGCACAGCAAGCTGCGTGGCAAAGGGCTGCACCCTCAGATCTACCAGAAGGAGCAATGTCCCCTGGGGCATGCAGTGATGAAGGAAACTCTTGGACCCTCAGGTGGCTTTAAGAGACTTACGTGGTGGTGTCCTCAGTGCCAGCCTGTGGTGCTGTCAGGGGATGGAAATCCTTCCCTAGGCACCGAGTGATCTGGACTTTTGTGTTCCACCTTTCCTGGAAGCTGTCTAGGTGGTCTCTGAACCAGTTGTCCTGAGAAGGATTTCATGGTTTCTGAGTCTGTTGAGTGTGTCCCTTAGGGGCAGCGAGTTGGTAGAATTCAGTGCTTAGTGGAGGTTACAGGAGTCACTGCAGTGCTGGGTGCCTCTAGATGCAAAAAGGAAAGTGGTTGTATGTATCTATATATTTTATATATTTTTTTTTGGTCACAGTGACACAATGATGTAAATAGCTTGACCAATTCTGCGTTGTCTTGGTCACCCTCTTCAGATTACAGTGAATGGAAAGCGTAGGGTGTCAAGCAGGTGATTACTGTGGTCTGAAGTAACCTTGGAGCAGGTGTAATGGTTTACAGTGGAGTTAGCAGAAAGGAGTGTATCCCTCTGCCTAAAACAGCTTGATTAATTCAATATTAGATAATCCTGCCTCTGCTTGTAGCTGGGTACCTATGTGTATTAGTGATTAGGTGTGGTTAAAAGCGAGCGGCTGTTCCCTCTGTCAGCTCTTGCAGGAACCACTGCCTCCTTCCGAGGGGTGAAAATAAACCTCAGCAGTGCTTGGTGGAGCTCGTCTCTGCCCCCACAGTTTTCAGTTTAGTGGCAAACTGCCGATTCCAGATCTCAGTGTAAAAATAATTTTAAAAAATATTAAAAAGTACTGTGTTTGTGACAGGAATTGCATAAAGCTCATGATCTGCAAGGTAACTTGAAAGCAGAAGGGTTTGGAAGTAGAGATGATGTGGTCCCTCCTTTGTTGAGCTGTGTCTCTATGCAGTGGGCAGAAGCTGTTGCTGCCCTCTCTCTCTCTCTGGATCTGGGTTTATTTTAATAAAAGATTGTTGTTTTGAGTGAAAAATAAAAGCTGGAGAGTTCAGCATGTCTTTTCTAGCAATTTCTTGGTTAAAAACTGAGGTTTACAGGGAAACTCCAGTATTTCCTGCTGCTCTCTAAAGGATGGTACCAGCAGCTCTCCTCAGCAGTGAGGGGTGGCTCAGCATGAAAACTCTTTTAATGGGATCTGGATCTAAAGGTGGATTGCAAATCAACAGGAAATGCTGGAGTTAAACACATCAGTGATAGGCGACTTTCCAAACAAGGCTTGCACAGCCTCTCCCCTCTGAACTCCTACGCCCCTGAGTGGTTGCAGGTTATGGGATTGCCGAATAATCCAATTAATGAAGTTATGGTGCCGAAGAGGATGGTTAATGTCAATTCTGAGCGTGTGTTGCAGGGTGGTAGTGAAGGCCTGGAAATGAGGCATGGTATTTTCAGTACTGTTTTAAAACAAATAAAAGACGTGGTTAGAGATATGGTTTAGTAGTGGGCAGGTTGTGGTTGGACTTGATGATTTTAAAGGTCTTTTCCAACCAAGTGATTCTATGGGAGGGAAAAAAAAAAGATAAAAGAAGCCCAAACCAATGAAAACCTGAACCTCACACCTTGAAGGATGAGATTGCAGTGGGTGTCTGTAGGGGAGAGATGGCTGAGGCAAATGCAGACCTGAGATTGCAAGGTGAGGCCTCATATCCTCAGCAGCTGGGCTGCTGTGCTGATCCTGCTGAGCAAAGGGTGCCTCCAGAGGAGAAGTGCCATCAGGGAAAGGATAGAAGGTGACACAAAACCACAGAGTCACAGGATGGTGGGGGTTGGAAGGGACCTCTGAAGATCATCTGGTCCAGCCTCCCTGCTAGAGCAGGATCCAGGAGGGTTTGAATGTCTCCAGAGAAGGAGACTCCACAGCCTCTCTGGGCAGACTGGTCCAGGGCTCCGGTAACCTCACAGTAAGGAAGTTTTTCCTTATGTTTAAGCTGAACCTCCTGTGTTCCAGTCTGTGACCAGTGCTCTTTGTCCTGTTGCTGGGCACAACCAAGAAGAGTCTGGTCCCATCCTCCTGGCACCCACCCTTTAGATATTGATAAGCATCAATGAGTTCCCCCCTCAGTCTCCTCTTCTCCAGGCTAAACAGACCAGACTCTCCCAGCCTTTCCCTATATGGGAAATGCTTCAGTCCCCTCATTGTCTCAATGGCTCTACGCTGGTCTCTCCAGTTGTTCCTTGCCCTTCTTGAACTGGGGAGCCCAGAATTGGACATAGTATTCCAGATGTGGCATTACCAGGGCAGAGTAGAGTGGGAGGAGAACCTCTCGACCTACTGGCCGCCCTCTTCTTAATGCACCCCAGGATGCCATCAGCCTTCTTGGCCATGAGGGTACATTGCTGGCTTGTGGTCAGCCTGCTGTCTGCCAGGACTGCCAGGTCCTTCTTTCCCTGAGCTGCTCTCCAGCAGGTCAGCCCCCATCTTGCACTGATGCATGGGGTTGTTCTTCCCCAGATGCAGTACCCTACATTTGCCCTTGTTGAATTTCATTACGTTTCTCCCCGCCCAACCTTCCAGCCTGTCTGGGTCATGCAGAATGGTGGCACAGCCTTCTGGTGTGTCAGCCACTCCTCCCACCCAGATTTGCATCATCAAATTTGCTGAGAGTACACTCAGTTCCATTGTCCAGGTTACTGGTTAATATAGGCTGAGGAATAGATAGGATCTTTCCCCTGTACTCGGCACTGGTGAGGCTGCACCTTGAATCCTGTGTTCAGTTTTGGGCCCCTCACTACAAAAGAGGACATTGAGAGGCTGGAGTGTGTCCAGAGAAGGGCAATGAAGCTGGTGAAGGGTCTGGAGCACAAGAATTATGAGGAGTGGCTGAGGGAGCTGGGGTTGTTTAGTCTGGAGGAGACGGAGGAGAGACCGTATCGCTCTCTACAACTACCTGAAAAAAGGGTGTAGTGAGGTGGTGTCAGTCTCTTCTCCCTGCTAGCTAGCGATAGGACAAGGAGTAATGGTCTCAAGTTGCACCAGGGGAGGTTTAGGTTGGATATTGGAGGAATTTCTTTACTGTAAGGGTTGTCAAGCACTGGAAGGGGCTGCCCAGAGAGGTGAGTCACCATTCCCGGAGGTGCTTAAAAGACAAGTAGATGTCCTGCTTAGGGACATGGTCAAATGGCAGATTTAGGGCTGGTTCAAGGGTTAGACTTGATGATCTTAAAGGTCTTTTCCAACCGAAACCATTACATGATTCTAAATTGAACAGGGCCGGATCCAGTAACGACCCCTGAGGGACACCACTAGATCCGGGCCTCTGAGTAGAGTCTGCCCCCCTGCCTTACAGCTCCTTATGCTCCTCAAATGGGCCTCTCTCACACC
>NW_010185995.1:0-670 GCF_000695765.1 Mesitornis unicolor
TAAATAAATAAAAAGTAAATAAAAAGTAAATAAAAATAAATAAAAATAATTTAGACTGACAATCACAGTTACCAAGTGTCCATTTTATAGCGAGGACGGTCAGCTCACCAAGAGACTGCTTTTTTCCCTGATCTTCAGTTATGTATTAGAAATGGGAAGAAACCAGCTGTAAACCAGAAAACCACAGCCTTTCCAGAAAGGGAAAGGGATATGTAGTGTAGCACCAGGAGGAGAGCAGCAGCCACTACCTGGAAGTGTTTTGTGTGCCTGTTTGTTCACAGGGAAGTTTTGCATTTCACAGAATCACAGAATCCCAGACCGTTAGGGATTGGAAGGGACCTCAAAAGCTCCAATCCCCCTGCCGGAGCAGGAACACCCAGATGAGGTTACACAGGAAGGCGTCCAGGCGGGTTTTGAATGTCTGCAGAGAAGGAGACTCCACAACCTCTCTGGGCAGCCTGGGCCAGTGCTCTGGCACCCTCACTGAGAAGAAGTTTTTTCTCCAATTTAAGTGGAACCTCCTGTGTTCCAGTTTGTGCCCATTACCCCTTGTCTTATCATTGTTTGTCACCGAGAAGAGCCTGGCTCCATCCTCGTGACACTCACCCTTTAAATATTTATAAACATGAATGAGGTCTCCCCTCAGTCTCCTCTTCTGCAAACTAAAGAG
>NW_010185995.1:740-24363 GCF_000695765.1 Mesitornis unicolor
CCTGTCCTTCTTGAACTGAGGGGCCCAGAACTGGACACAATATTCCAGATGCGGTCTCACCAGGGCAGAGTAGAGGGGGAGGAGAACCTCTCTGCCCTACAACCACCCCCCTCCTGATACACCCCAGGATGGCATTGGCCTTCTTGGCCACAAGGGCACAGTGCTGGCTCATGGTCATCCTGCTGGCCACCAGGACCCCCAGGTCCCTTTCCCCTACACTGCTCTCTCATTTGTTCTTCCTTTCTCAACTATGTATAAAATACCATTGAAGGGAGAACAAGAGACACTGTAAATATTTTAATTCGACATCATAGCAGACAAAGATAATGCTTTTCTTCAGATAAAATGAGATAAAACACAGTGGAGACAGGTGGACAGGAAGAGAAAGTGATTTCCCTTTAGTATTAATATGTTGTAGTTAGGACATCTGACTATGAAGGAAACAGCCACATTGTAAGTGCCTTTACAAGCAGCTTCTGAGAATTCTAAAAAGGTTGGTGATGTCTGTTTGAATATAGCATGCTTGGATGTTTTTCTCTCCTTTATCCATCAATCCTTGATTTCTATCCAGTTGGTTTTTTTTAAATGTGACAAAATATAAACATATAAAACTTCACAATATAATGTGGAGCTTGTTCTCCTGACTATAAAAAATTTTGCAATACAAAAGCAATAGAAAGGAAATGATTTGTTTCAAAGCAGAAGATTCTAGTGCACATATATATACATAAGAGTGTTTTATATATATGAACAGCATATTCATGAGTTATCCTGAATATTCACTCTCCAGAAGTCAAAAATCCCACAGCTCCAGACCAAAAGGCTTCTAGTTGAAAAACTTCAAAGGTGCAAACTGCTAAATAAGAATCAGGAAACAGGAATTTCAGAACTGTTTTATTCTTGTCAAGTGCGTGGGCAATCATTGATTTTATCATTTTCATTAAGTCCTGTTTCTTTCCTCCCTGAAATGCAGGTGATTTCTATCACTAAAACTTGCAGATGTGTTCAATTTTTAGAAGCAGAAATTAAAATTATTTTCAATTTTTCCATGAGTACCAGCTTAGAAGAAATGAATTGTATTTTCTTCTTCCTTTGTTTCATACAAGGTTTTAAAAATGTAGGAATGTTAACATACAGATCGCTCAAATCAAGAGAGAAGGCTGGAAATCACATTCTTAACTTCCTGTGAACTTGGAAGATTTTGCTGTTTAGATTCTTGAATCTTGAACTAAGTGAAATACTCTATGGTAGGAGAAACAGTTTGGTTTCTGCTTATAAAATTTCTGTCTTATACAAAATTCTGCCTACAATTTGAGGAAATCTTACATCAGAGACATATATCACATCCATGGAATAGCACCTACCTCAAGCTTCCATTATACAATCTAACTGGCCTCTTGGAGGACTTCTAGAAGCATTTACTTTGAAATAATTTATTGGGCACATTGATTAGAACCATAAATTGCCATTTTAGAATAGAATTCTGATGACCATCACCAAAACTAAAGCAAGTGCAGTATTTCTGTAACCAAGAGATTCGGAACTGCATCCCCAATGACTGGACCTTTCGATCAGTCAGTGGAACTTCATCTCATTGCTGGATTTGGATCTTCTGGCGATATTCTTGATTACAAACCCCTAAAGATATTTAAATTGAGTCTGACGAATTCCATCCCAAGGGTATCAGTGCTATTGCATAAACCCCCAGGTTTGTTTTGGAGTGAATAAAGAGGTGGGAAGCTCAGGCCTTCAGGCAGAAATTTTGTCTGACTTTGAATATGAACTTACTTCTTTTGCTGACTATTTGATGCTAAAGATTTCAGCATTGATTTGTGTTACTTTTAATGCAAGCCCTTGACAGCTGCTTGTGATTACGTGCCATTTAATGCCAGTTCTGTATTGAAACATAGTGAAAAAGGGCTAAAAGCTAACATGTATGAATATCTTCAAGATGTAGCTGACAGCTTTAGGTTTACACACTATCATTTAGCTCCCGAAGAGTCCAACTTGCATTTAGCATTCTGGCTGGGTTCCTACCATGCCATGTATTTGCACATTGTGCTCAAGGAAGGATGCTTTTCACAACTGAATCCCAACATCAGTTTTTGAAGACTGAGTGGAGGTTATCACAAGGGCTTAGCTTGCTCTATCAATTAATTAAGTAATTAATTAATTAATTGCTCTTGCAGTTTAAAAACATCCATGCATGGAATCAAATGGTTACTGTTGTGTGGTACTACGGCTCTTGAAGTGGTCATCCCTAATATATTTCCTTGTCTCACCATCACCTTCATTGAACACTCTTATTTTTCTCTTATTGATGTTTCCTTTTTTTTCCCCCTAAGCACATACAGTAAATGTCGCTACGCAAAAGATTTCGTGCTTTTCATCCTTCTCTCCCTCTGCTAATCCTCTAGTTTTGAAAGTATTTTTTCAGTAAATATGGTAGGACTACTTGAATTCTGCAGCTTTCTGTTTCTTCATCCTGAACACTAGTCCTTATTTCGTCTCTAATCTTGTCGTTGCTGTTTACCAGTACAATTTGGGGAATAGAACAGAACATGCTAACAGCTTTAAGCAATGACATTTTACTGGTGGGACGTCAGTGTAAGAGATGACACATTATTTAGTAAATAGTTGTTGCTAATACTTTTAAAAAAACCCCCACAAATATGTTTTCTGTGCTTTCTGTTCTTAAAAATATTACCATGGAAAAATACAAAGCTTTCTTCCTAATGTACTGTTTCTCTGCACTAATTTAAAGAAATGTTCAGATCCATGGATATATATATACTCCAGACAATACTGTAGCTTAATTTTAGCCCCCCTCTTCTTTCCTCCTCATGCAGTATTACTCTTGAAATCAGTAAATAGCTGAGTCGCCCAGCTTTCTGTTGCCGTCTTATTTTTCAAGTACAAAAATCCATGGGTGCATATTGCCTAGGATTAGAAAACTGTCCTTTTTGTGCTAATCCAAGCAAGTGCCTTATACTTTCAGACACCTTACAGTTTCAGGAGAAATGTGGTCTGGTCTTACAGCAGTGATGTCTCAATTTTTCACGTTTATGCGCAACAATAATTTCACACCACATTTTTTTTAGGTAGGGCAGCCTCTTCAGTTTTAATTATGTGTATGCCAGGGTGCTTTACCTTTAATCCAGAAATTTCTTAGTGCAAATTTGAAGCAAAAATCCTTTGGGTTCAGATTTTACTTCTCCTGACAAGACTTGCACTCTTCATGCAGATCTCTGTTCTTTTCAAGCATAGGAGTGTTTATTGGTAACATCACCAATCTGGAGATGGGAATGTATCCTGCTTGTAGTCCTTCATACATGGTGGAGTAAATAAACAGTAAATTGTCCCGGGCAGATGTAGTTCCAGGAAACAGAGGTTTTGGGGAGGTTACGTATTAATAATGGTGTGTTATAGAGGGCTCTTAGGCATCTTTGTTCCTGTGGGCTGTACAGAAATGTACAGAAAGGCTCGTATTGATGAGTTAACTTGCTGCCCTAATGAGGCTGCTGACTAAACGGCCGTGGTTAAATTATCAGGAGTAATTGTAAAGAATGAAGGGCGGAAAAAATAAAATATGGAAAACCGTGATCCGATGTGGCAATGAGAGCTCTCCTACAAAGTGCGTGCCCAATTTGTCAAAGTTCTGCTCAGTGCCAGAGCTCTCACAAGTCCATCGATTTCCCCGGGAATGCCAATAGTTTCTAACCGCAAAGAAATTATTCAGCTTTCCCCTGCAACTAACATAAATACGTGGGAATAAGATTAAAACGCTATATACACAGAGAAAATTCAGTCAAATTTTTAAATTGCCCTTGGGCCTGTAAACTAATAAGATATAGTGACCCACTTTAGCGGCTTGTATGAGAGAAAATCCTGCATAAAGTCAGCAAAACCCCCTTTCTTTGCTGAGATGGTTGTAGTGTGCTAAGCCTGCTTTTTTTCAGCAGCACTGCCTTCTTTAAATGCATGTTTTTGGCAATCCATTGCACAGAAACATGGAATTCGGTCACCTAATTTACCAGCTACGAAAATGTTTCACTGAAAGATTTTACTAATTTCAGATAGTTTATACTCGAGTGCTGAACATATAATGTATTTTTTAGGAAAAAATTTGATTGCATGTGTGTCTCGTGATATACTTCAAAATACAAGAAAAAGTAGATTATGAGCTTTGTGTATTTAGGATGAGTGAGAGCTGTGGTTACTGTAAATCTCAAAGATTTCGTGTTTATATTTTTATATTTATATTTTCATATAAAATTTGATGTTCGCCAGTGCTTACTACTTTGTGGCACGTGAGAAATAACGGCCATGGAAATGTTATATCTATCCTTAATACCAACTGCACAAATCCATGATGAGCTGGACTTATGACTGGCCTCAGAGTTTAGCTATGAAAATAAGAAGTGATATGGTCCTCTCTTTTGTATTCATTCAGTAAAAGCAATGTGGAAAAAATATCCGCAAAGACCTTTTAAATGCAGCAGTGCTTTCCAGATGGTAAATTACAAGCTGAGATGACCCAAGAACTACACAAGGACTTTAAAGAAGAGTGAAATACACGCAGCATCATTAAAGTTCATTCAAGTAATAATACATGAGATGAGCTGCTGCTGTTTCTAGAACACACGTATCCTCTCAGAAGTTATATCTTGTTCTGCAGTGTGCGATTTGGCACAAAACTTCTTTAAACAATGTCTTGAGGGTGATATCTTTTACTTGGTACATAGGGAATGGAGCATGAAAATTCCATTAACAATAATAGGAGCTGTGTACCTAATTCCTCATTAACAGTTCTGGTTAGTGTACACTCTTTAATGCTAAGGTATGGACGAGGGTAGCCTCTCTTCTCTTTAATTACAGAATTCTCCCCAAACCAATAAAACCTTTACAACCATTAAGTCCTGTACTTTAAAAAATAATTCATCTGTGGATAATGTAATTTATAAACTTTTCCTTCACTGGCATTGAATTATGGCTTGTGATACTGCAGATGGGTAATGTAAGGACTGATTTAGAAGGTGGTCATGGTGAAAAGCTTTGGTTAACTTCCTTGCTTCTTAAGCACAAATTAAGTAGTTATGATGTGTTTTCAGTTAGCATTTTCTGAACTTCATTTAGTCATTTAGAATTCTGTGTTTCACATGGCACAAAGACTAAAATCTTTGCAGTGCAATTGCAAACCTCTGTGTACATAAAGGTATAGGTGTATTATATCTATATTATTTCGCCTTCGGCTACGTGCTTGAAAAATACCCATCCCTTCTGGAAGAGGAAGGAGTACTTACAGATGTAATAGAGTCTTCCTTAGTCGCCTATTATTTATGAGACTGCTTTAGGCAAGTGTTTTCAGACATAGCAACCTAGGACTGGTCATATTTTCTATATGTAAGCAACTTGACAGCAACCTTGCTTAGAAAAGTGGCTGCAGTCTCCATTGTGTGTGTTGCTTTCGATGCAGGGGAAAGCAGTGATTGTTTTATCAGAGACCTTCACACATGGACCTTGGCCTCTAGGTCCCGTAGGGAAGTTTATGTGTTTAAATATGCCTGAAAATGTCACTTTGCTTGTTAAATTAATTCCCCAAGTTGTTACAAGCATTCGAAATAGGACCCCCTGTTTCAGACTACTGTCCCACCTTTTTATGGCTGTCCTGGTTTGAGCTACATAGAACTAATTTTCTATTTAGTGATTTCACTTTTCAGCTCAGTCTCTTTTAAGTGACTGAACTTGCTGAAAACTGGCAGCATGTTTTCCCAAACAGTGCTGCTAGAAGATATGCTCAAGGTCAGTTGTCTCATCATGGGTGCTGTGTCTGCGCCTACGGGGGGAGAAGCAGACCCAAAACTGACCAACGAGGTATTCCATGCCTCATACGTCATACTCTGTATAAAACCGAGAGATCACGAGGGGCTCGTCCCCTTTCGCTGTTTTGCCTTTTTGCCTTTTCCACCGTTCCTTCCATCTCGACCCTTCCGTCCGTCTTGATCCTGCAGAGGCCAAGGCCTGAGCAGAATCCTGCTCGTTCGTCTGCCGCTGATCCTGATTTGTGTGTCCTGCATCAGCTCCCACTGCTGCTGAGTTTGGTCTGGGACTTTTCCAGTGCTCGGCTCTGCAGAGCCTCTGGTGACGTATTCGTCATTGGGGGGGGAAGGGTGGGGGGAGGATTTCATATTGGTTTTGTAGATATATTTGTACATATCTGTATATATTTCATTATTTTCCTATTTCCATTATTATCCTGTAGTATCAGTATTATTGTTTTATTACATCTGTTAGTTTTATTTTCCAACCCATAAAGTCTCTCTCCCTTCTTCTCTTTTCCCTTCTGGGGAGGGGAGAGGGGTTAACAGAGAGTGTCTGTCCAGGATTTAGTGGCCAGACCAGCCCTAAACCACGACAATGGCTGACAGTTTTATTTTAATATGGATGCCTGAAATGGTGGTGGTTATGAAAGGAAGATCGTCCAACTGAAAGTTAGCCAGTCAATAAAAAGATAAGTGAAGGTACTGAAGTTTCCAAAGAGAAGAAGTACATAACACTGCATTGTAATAATGCCTTCTTTTTATAACACCCACCAATGCCTTTTCAGATAAAAGGCTGAGAAAAGAATTAATGTGTCAAAAGACTATGTTTTGCAGCCCATGAGGCAACAGAACATTTCTTCCAAGGGTCAAGCATAGCTTATATTGTAGATAAAATTGAACTGACCTTTTATCTATATTGACAAAAATTTCATTCAGCAGAAGTGATTTCTGACTTTTATACTTGAAAAAGGTGTATACTTTGACACCATGGCTATCAGACCTTTTCAGCCCAGAAAAAAATACACAGGCAACTGCGGGAAGATGTTAGATGCTCTCTTTGAAGATCAACAGAGAAAAGCACTTTAGAATATTGACACACTTCTGAGCTTTTCATGCAGCTGGGGGTTTATTCCACTTGTTTTTCACAATAATTTTTTCTCCTTCTTCGTTTTTTTCTTTTCCAATTAGGGCACAAATATGCTAGGTTTATCAAGGCTTATATGCAACTTCGAAATCGGAAGTTGATCTGTCTGCGTGTTTGTTGTTTTATTTTTTTAGATCTATATGAGTACGGCTAAACATTAACACTTCCTATTCCTTAGACTTCTTCCTCAGGTTTTCAGCTATTTTAACTGTATCAAAAGCATAATTAAATTGTGACCCAGAGAACAGACAGACGCTATCATCTGTCAACTTGTCACGAGATACCAAGCAGAGTTGAAGCATATTCTACTTTACGTTGCTGCCAGCTTGTCCATACTCTATATTAATGGGTCAGATGAAGCCCACCCTTTTATGATACCCTATAACCTGTATTTTCTCCTTCTATATACTTTTAAAATGTATTTTAATAATACGTGGATTGTTCAGTTGGCTGGAAAACTGTGTTTGGTACATGTCATTGGATGTACCAGATTAACAGCCAGGAAACTCTGCGTTCATCACTGATTCACACCTTAAATTTAGAACTGAACTAGTAAATGTTTCAGTTTTCCATCTTTAAGAAAATAAGAATAATTTTGAAAAATATTTGCTGCAGTAATTTAATGTCTATCGATTTAGTCTACCATAGAAGTGTTAGGTATTAAGCATGGTTAGTTTTACCTCAGGAAAACTAAACTGGGGCAGATGCTTATTATGAATATTGTTTTAAGTAAAGTGCTGCAATGACAGACTGCTGAATCCTAAAAGCGGTTTTGGTAGCTTTTTTCCCCGCACTCTCTCCTGCCTTATTTAGTCAAATAATTGCTACTAAGTTTCTGAAACTCTTGGAGTAAAATCTAATCTGTTCTCCTGATTCCCTCGTTTGAAATGTTGACAAATTAATATCAAAATTAAAAAAAAATTAATTAAACAGGTATTTATTACCTCATATGATAGTGTTAATTCTGTAATTTGTCTGGATTTATATTCTTTAATACTTCTGTCCATAGTTACTAATAGATGAAGAATGGTCTACCATGCAACTTGACATGCGCAATGGAAAGTTTTGTTCAGAACGTATTATTAAGCTAGGTCTTTTTTAAAGTGGGATCCTCAGCATAAGAATATTATGTAAATCAGGTCAATTCTTTCCAAGCAGTGAAATCTAATGTCAGAAAATACATATTTTAGCATAAATTATTTAGTGAAAAGTTCAGTCCCTTTATAGTACTGTGCCTGAAGCACTCGAATATGGGCATTTTGTCTGGCCATCGTTAACACATGCCATAGGAGATTTCCCTTCCTTCCAGACATTAGTTTCAAGACTTTTGCCATTTGACACAGCTTCTTTTTGGTAACACAACTTTTCTTCCATTATTATTTTCCTTCTCTGCAAACATTCACGTATTATCCCCTTTCAGCATTTATCACCGAGTGTATTGCATTTGAAATGGTTCAGATGTTTGAAAGCCTGTTGCAAAAGCGCTCTAAGTATTTCTGGGAGAAGAGAAAGAGAAGAATGGAGAGTGGGATCACTGAAGAGTTGCAGCGTTATTTTTTGTCCTGTTTACTGTTTCCAACAGGAAACAGTCTTAGTTATATACCGAGTTCTTACTTTCTAAAAAACCAACCAAGCAAACAAACATTTTTATTTCTTCTACCTAAGTAACTCTAATTTCCAAAGTGCACAGTTACTGAATCTGGGAAGTCATTTTTAGTTACAGCTGAAGAATTCAGTTGACAATTTCAGCCGACTGGCAAACTATCAAAATAAAACTTTGGGGTCAAAAAAAACCTTTAATTCTTGTCGGTTTTGTCCCTGAGAACTACTCTCCCCCCAAAAAACCCCAAAACAAATTAAAAAAAAAATCAATATCATATATTCATAATATTAGGGCTAGAAGAGGCCCTGCAAAGCCAACTGAAAATATTTTTAAAGCAGGCCTAAGTCGCAGTGCATCAAGACCCCTTTGGTGTTTACTTCCTTGTTGATAACAGACTGCTGGTACTTAGCGGGTATGGTTATCTCATCAGTTTTACATCCACCCAAACAGCTACCTTCTTTTCTGCATGTCTCCCATTAATCTCTTATTTATTCATATTCCAGTCACGCAATTATTTCCATGAGCAGCTGTTATTTTGGTTAAGTCATTATCTTCATCATTCCTATAATTTGTTAAGATTTCCTGCTCATGTATTTTCTGCATTTGCATACTAGCAGCTAAGGCATTGGAAGAATCACTGCTGTCTTCCTGACAAAGTCCCTTATTCTGTATTATCTCCTTTCTACGTCCCATTTCCAAGCTCACATACCTTATACGTAAGAGAGAGATGGGAGAATATAGCTTATAGTTGTACTTGGTGAGTTGCAGGTACACATTCAGTACCTTCAAGGTATATTTGGGCAATATGGAACTGCAGAGTCACTGTGTCATAGAAAATCTGGTAGGAAAGGACCTCTAAAGATCATCTCATGGACCCACCTGCTCAAAGTAGGAGCATCCCTGCACTAGGTCAGATCAGCTATGGTTTTGTCTGCCTGGCTCTTGGAAACCACAGAAGGTGGAGGTTTCACAGCTTTTCTGGGCTGCCTGTTCTTTGGATTTTAATGTGGTAGGGTTGTGTTTTGGGGTTTTTTTTCCTCCTGATGTCCCACCTGAGACTCTCAGGTTCCAGTTCCACAGAATCAGAATCATTAAGGTTGGAAGAGACCTCTAAGATCATCCCGTGCAACCGTCAACCCAGCCCCACCATGCCCACCAAACCATGTCCTGAAGTGCCACATCCAGGTGCTTCCTGGGGCATTGTCCCTGGCATCAAAATGAGTTTGGCTCCAGCAACCTCCTTACTATGTTTTTTGGATAATCATAGGCAACTACCTTTGAAAATACTGGCATTTCTACTAGCAGGAAAAATGCACTGAAATGAAATCATTCACAGTCCATAAGTTAAAATGGAATTGGATTGTAAAATCCCCTAAATCCACGGTTTATAGTTTAGATGTCCCTCCCATTTCGTAAAATCAAAGCATTTAACAAACTGGACAATATTTCTGTTCCTTCCTTGACAAAGAAATAACTAAAAGGTTGACTGAAAAAAATAGTAATGAAAATATAATTTAGTGTGAAGTAGCTCCACCCCTCACTGAAAAATTATGCTTAATTTCGTGACTTTTTATTTAAAAGCTAAAAAGATTGTAAGTCTTTATTTTGATTTGAATCCCTTTCTTTCTGGCGATCAAAGTACCTTTTTGAAGTAGGAACAGGTTAAATGTACTTTTATAAACATGTGTGAGACTCTGCCAATATAGCTGTCACTAAACCATAAAAGGACTCAGGTAAAAATAATGCGGTATTTAGACCTCTGAAAAACTTATTGAAATTGTGACAAAAGCATCATAAAATGCACGATGACAAACAGCACAGAGGATTGTACTAGGTTAAAATAGTGCAGTTTAAAACTGCCTATCTGCAAGGTAGTGATAAAACTGAGCTAAAAATTAAATTCTAAAAATACAGCTAGTATGATATTAATATTTATATTGAACTTAGTGGCAGAAAAATGCCCTGAGCAAATTTCCTGCTTAAACTTTTATGTCATAAAATACCTTCAAGGTAGGATCTCAGACAGTACTTTGAGCCTGCACTTAATGATATTAAATGTAACAGAATAAATTATGTACAAATCTGTAAAAGTATAGAAATACTGTGTATTGTAGCTCTCTGTCCGATGTAAATCAGAAGAGAATCCACAGACAGCAGCAGACATGCATCACCGTAAAGAATGTGAAGGAAAATCAGAACAATTTTCTGAATTTCGATGGTAACTATTTCCCTCTGACTTACTTCTCGAAATTTGGTATAAAAGAAGAAGAAAATTTTTAATTCTAAATAAATAAATCTCACTTAATTTAGAGAGAAGCTGATGATGAAGCAGAAGTTTTTCAGGAATACGCGGCAATGTGAAGTGTAAAATCTTTAAATTCTATTGCGGAAAAGAAGGTGGTGCTGGCCATTTTGACTTCAGAAAGCTCCTATGAGATCCTTACCCATGGAAAAAGAAATGTGCAGCAAATGAAAAAAATAGTGTGAAAAATTACAGTGAGCGAGCAGAAATTTTGGTCATGGGAGATGGAGCTGCATGAATGAAGCATGAGGTCTAATGTCTGATGATAGAGGGTAGGTGAAGTGAAATTAGTAATAAATCACATCTGAGAGTGAGAGTAATTAATCTCTGTAATGGTTTCTTGAAGAAAGTAGTAAATCCATCACTTGCAGTCTTTACCTGTAAAACCATTTCTTTTTGTGCCCCAAGATGCCGGGTTTGATAGTATTTACTTACGTACAACGAAGAGTATTTCCCTCCCATGCAACATTGATGAACTAGAAATGTGTTGTATAAGAGGTAAGACTACATGACTCTGGGAGATTTCTTTTCCATTTAAATTCTGTTATTCTGAGTGGTTTTGTCTAAGGAGATTAAGATAAAACTAAAAAGCTGGGGCTTTTTAATTGCTCATTTGAGTCTTTCCTTGGCTTGGTTACACTTATGAATGCTTAAATATTTTATTGTCTTAGACATGGTATGACCTATGCACGTATTTACAGTGTTTTTCCATTACCATATTATCGATTGCTTATATTCTTGTGAACGTTTCTCCAAACATCTTTTTTTAAGCCATCTCACTGCTCTACTTGCAGTCCCTGTGACCATATCTATTTGAGCATGCATACACACACACCCTCCTATTGTAACAGCTCAGGGAATAAGGATGATAAAGGCTTATGATTCTTTACCCCTTGTTGGGATTCAAATCAATGACATCTCTGTCTTCCCGAAATAATTAAAATTTGTGCTTGCCTTGGTGTATGACTCAATTCGCTCATGCTTTGTAAATTAGATAAAGGTTTTTATGATTGTATTGGATCATGGATAACGCTATTTACAGTCTGTGAAGGAAGCTGGCAACTTTCTGTATGATTTGGAACGAAAATTGAAGATATTGATATTTTACCATGTTTCAGTTATTTTTTTTTTTTCAGTTTAGAGCTGTGACAAATTCTGTTATTGTTCTGCAGCGAAAGTCCTCATATACATTCACAGAGAGGTTGCTCATTTATTTGCCTTGTCACTCAAGTGCAATTTTACTTTTTAATTCTGCGGTGTGCGTAGGGAATCCCTCCCTCCTCAAGCCTGCAGCCTGAGCCGGTTAAGCCGAGTGCACAGAGTGCTGTGACGGATCTTATCAACCACGTAGTCATCAAAGCAGAGCTCTGCATGATTGGTCCTTGAGGGAACCCAAAAATATTTCATGGTGGAATTGTTTTTCCATCTAAAAATTCTTGTTACAAAGGCCCTTCGCTCTTCTTTCCTCCTCCTGTTTTTCTTTTGGTCCTCTGTTATTTTTCTTATCCACTACTGCAGCCATTTTTTGTCTGGGTTTCTCATCTGCACTGTACAGTGTGCCTTGTCTTCAAACTAACAGAATAATAAGAAAAAGCTGTAGAGTCCTGAAAAATAGCATGTGAAAAAAACCCTGAAAGTTCCTCAGACCACAGCGGCCATTAAAACCCAAAATAGTGCTGAGAGTCTCCATCAGATGTGTTCCTGGCTTTGTGATGAAGCAGACAGGTCCAATTTTCCTTTGATGCCTCTGGCTCTAAAGGCCCTGGTCACAATATGTCAACAAATGGCACTGGTGACCCTACGCAGCTGAAATTGTACCCAAACCTTTGACAATCGATGAGGAGCGAAGGGACTCAGCTTAATTTCCTACACCTTCTAATTCAGGCTCCTTCACTGTCCAAATTAATCTTGTTTTATAGCGTGGTACAGATGTAGATGTAGAGATGGACGTTACTAATGGAGAATATTGATCTCTTGCAGAAAGGTCCCTATTAGGCTCAGCAAGAGCAGTACATCTACCTGGCTAAATAAGCCATGTTCTTCGCCAGGTCTTCCCAGAAGCCACTTTCCCACCAAACTTCAGTTATATGGACAATAAGGACTTTCTTCACCTTGATTAATTTCCACATACCCACCTGTCCTGAGCCTGTCATTATAACTTCTATCTTCAAGTGTCAAGATGTTAACCTACTACCCCAATGGCAACTCTGTTCTCCTGCATAATCTGCCCCCAGAAGCTTTCACCATCTCCCTCTTTGGGATGCTGGCAGTTGGTCCTGGTTACTCTTCTCACTGAACGCATCTTTTCTGGTTACTGTTGCTAAAAAGGTGACAGAAATACCAGTTCTATGGCTGAACTTTGCTGCAAATAGTTATCTTAAGATAGGAAATCCTTAACAAATCATACAAAATTTTTCATGAGGGGGATTTTTGAGTTCCACATTAAGCAAGATACCAACATACCTGGTTTTTCATGGAACTTCTTCAGCTAAGACTGTTGTTCAAACCCTCAGCATCAAGTGATTATTGATGTCTATGTAATATTCATACACTAAGTGTGGACTGAAGTCTGTAATGAAACTCATATTAAAAGAAAATGACAGGTGCCTCTTTATATTTAAAGCTACATTATATTTAAAGCTGGGAAATGTTTTGAAGACTGATATTTGTCTAGCAGGTACTTGCAGCTCTGTCTATATCCTAACCTTGCATTATGTTTATATTATGCAGAGCTGATGCAGCACTTGCTGTAGTTATGACTTACACAAAGAATCAGAAACTATAATTACTGAATGTATGGGAAGTGCTGTTAGGAATTTCATAGAGTCTTAACAGAGCTGTGGGATGGTGGTAACCAAAAGACAGGATGTTTTATTCACATGCTACACTTCAAGACACGTTGTTCACATGCTGATGCATTTCTCATAATCTTCCTTCCACCCTTCAGAGTTATGCTCAGAATTTCTCTCTTACATTCTGCATTTGAGAGGAAATTGAAGTGGTGGCTATGCTTTGCCTTATGTGGCCATATATCTCCAGAGAGGACCCAGAAGGACTGGGACAAATCTGCCAATCAATCACACACCCCTGAGGACTCTAGTTACTGGCCAGTAAACTTTCTTTAAATATTATCAGAAAGCCAACCGCATCCTGGGCTGAAGAAGAAGAAGCGGCCAGCAGGGCCAGGGGGGGATTCTGCCCCTCTGCTCTGCTCTGGTCAGACCCCACCTGCAGTGCTGCATCCAGTGCTGGGGCCACCAATATAAGAAGGACATTGAAAAGAGACACTGAAGTGCGGGAGCGGGTCCAGAGGAAGCCACAAAGATGCTCAGGGGCTGGAGAACTTCTATGAAGACAGGCTGAGAGAGTTGGGGTTGTTTAGCCTGGAGAAGAGAAGGCTTCAGTGAGACCTTATTGTGGCCTTCCAGCTCCTGAAGGGGACCTACAAGAAAGCTGGAAAGGGGCTTTTTACCAGGGCAAGTAGTGATAGGACAGGGAGTAATGGCTTCAAACTGAAAATGGGTACATTTAAATTAGATATTAGGAAGAAATTCTTGACTGTGAGGTGGTGAGGCCCTGGCCCAGGTTGCCCAGGGAAGCTGTGGGTGCCCCCTCCCTGGCAGTGTTCAAGGCCAGGTTGGACGGGGCTTGGAGCAGCCTGGGCTGGTGGAGGTGTCCCTGCCCATGGCAGGGGTTGGACTGGGGGGGCTTTAAGGTCCCTTCCAACCCAAACCATGCTGGGATTCTGTGATTAGCCTGCTGTTTATATTTTGCAGTGTGTTTGTAAATGCTGAGATGAAAATTAATAATACGCTCTGAATTTTGGAATAAAGATTGCACTGATTCAATGTGAATATTGTGCACCTGAACTTCTTCAAGTAGCTGCAAAAAACAATGTGCATGAATTCTCTTGTATCATTACAATTGTAAATGTTAAGGCCAGATTCTGCAATGCTGTGTAATGCTTCCAAGCAATCAGCTGGTTCTTGTAGGGTTGCAGGATCTGTCCTAAAACATCTCTATCGAGCAATGATAACTTAAGAATTATTAGAAAATATTGCTGAGGATATTAATAACTAATTATACTAAACTGATTCGTAATTAACTCCACAGGAGCACAAGAATAATGCTTGGAGAATTAATTAGGACAACATTAAACAGAAGACATTTTTCTTTTCTCTTTGTTTGATTTATGAAATCAATGTCGTTATTTTGGAGGGTTTTGATGTTTTCATGTCTTTAAGCTTCACAAACACACAGGTTCCTGTGGAAGAATTTGTTTCTTTTCTATTTTTAATCTAACCATTTTACTTATGCTCCAGTTTGGAACCAAACAAATATAAGGATTGCAGGACAGGATTTATTCTTCACCTTAATTAAAGATTCTCCTAGTCCCTCAATAAATGTCCCTTAATTTGCCCTATGTAAGATAATGACCGTTTAGGACCTTGGCAAGCCTAAAGGGTTTTTTAAGCTTTTCTTTGGGGTTGCTTAGCTTGATATAAATGCAGTTAGGCATGACCTCATTTACCTCTTGTGGAAATAGATAATAGTGGCAAGATGTCAGCCCTTTATTTAGCTGTTTCTATGCCAAGTTTGGGGTGTTTTTTTTTCCCCTTCATCACTGACCTTCAAGATATGCTGCAAAGCCCTACCTATTTGCCAGGTTTTTCATAAGGGCTGAAGAGAGAGTTAAGAGGTACTTCAAGACACCTCTGTGGTATTTTTTAATCCTTTATTAGCTCATATAATTTTTCCAGTTTCAAGGGATGTGCACAGCGCACACAGATGTCCTGATTATCTTCCAGGGCCACCAATAAATGCCCACTTTAGGGTTGCTTAGTGCCAGCTGTACATGGAAAGTAGTTGTAGAATGTCCCAAGACCTTTGCCATATGATTAATTCACATGCACTTCATTTTCTAAAATGTGTTTTAACACCTGTTCATTAACTTAAGTCATTTCAATGCAGCATTTCCCATAAAAATTGTTTATCTGTATTGCTGTAGGGCACAGAGGCCTAATCTTCACCAGGCCTCACTGGAGCAAGTTGCTCTACATCTACAGCTGTAATCCTCGCATGAAATATTTCCCTCTCAAATGAACAGCATTTGTAGTTAAATGTGAACAACATTTCTCATATCTAAGCATGAATCCTCTCTATGTTCCTTCGCTATTTGGCAGCAGACTTTGTGTTCCCACTTCTGTGTTTGAGAAGTGCACAAATCAGATGTTTTCATGGGCTCTGCTTTCTTTGATAGGAAAGAGAGCAGTTGTTTGCAGGCTCTGCACTGAGATACAGCTGCCTTAAACTGATTTTAGCTGCTAAGAAACACTTTGTCCATTTTTGCCTGAAAGCCCCTATGATTTAAAACCTGCTATCTCCGCAGTCCCAGGTTGGTTGGCTCACTTGTTTGTCTAGAAAAGGTAGCCATTCAACCTAGCTTTAATGCACATTTCTCAGCAACCAGAAGGAAGCTCAGAAAAGAGGAGTGGACCAGATCAAGTGTGATTTTTGTGTCGTGTCTTGAGCTTTTGAAGATGTTTCCTACTTGCTGTCTTCAGCTTTTCTTACGGAGAACTTCATCCCTGGTGCTTATGAGTAACTGCTTCTAATGTACAACCATATCTCCATTGCTCTTAAGGACATTTTCATTCCCAAGCAAATCTTGCCCTAGTTACAAAATCACGCAACTGCCTTGAACTGAATGGCGGTAACAGGTAGCAAAGTTGCTTCCTTTTGGCATCTTTTGGTATAACTTGCATCGCTGAGTTCAAATATATCTCAAAAGAAGGGTAGCAATATTTGCCTTTCATAGAGGTCATAGGGATTAGTAGATGTTCTGAGTGTGAACGATCCATAGCAGTCTGCGGCGGGATGTTCTCAGAGTACGGCTTCATCACCTTCACAAACTGTAGTGCTGCCTACATGAGCTATTAAATTATTAATTGGAAGGCTGATTCTTCAGGAATCAACTTTTTAGTTGAATGCAACCATTCGTAAGACTATAATTCTGTAGTTTTTAATTTTTATATAAAATTTATTATCTTTTAATACAGTTTATGTGTTCAAGTTGTGGAAGTGGTCTCACTTCTGGCCAGGGCACTGTAATTCAAAGTAGACCCCATGTTGCTTTGGCTAGGCTGCTTTTGGGACTTAGATTATCACATTGAATGTTATTTCAAAGATAACTGTATTTTGCACTGCGCTTAGCGGTGCTGGCATGTGGTATACTTGGCCACTAATTATGTTTTTTTTCTTGCTGGTATATATAGTATGATCTGCCCTTCTGTTTTTTTCTGGGCAGCAGAAATCTTTTGTCCTTGCCAAGGTTTTTTGCTTACCTCTCCTAAGATGGCTGTTGTGTTCCTTGGAATTATTTCACCCTGCAAATCTAAAAATAGTTTAAAAATCTTTGGAGGAGATTTGAGACCTGCAATGAGTAACAAATTGCAGGATAGATGCTCTGTGGCCTATTTCTTGTTGAAAATGCTCTTGCACAGTTGTGTAACTGAAAGCGGTGGACTCAATTCTCTTCTCCAGTTGTTTCCTCTGAGGCTCATATATTTGTATAGGAAAAAAATGTACACTTATTTAATATCCTAGTAGTTTTCAGACACTAAGAAAATAGGGTGGAAACTCTGAAGTAAAGTTGTAATTAAATTCTAAGTATTTTTCTTGAGGTTTCAGTCAATTAATTGTTTAGAAAAATATATAGACCATTTTATTATTGCATCAGTGGTGGAGTTCGATGACTTAATTTTCTTCTCGTCTTTCAGCAGCCAAATTGCAATGTTTTAGCTGAAATCAAGCAGCCATAATTCATGGAAAGTAGGATTATATCTCAGTGAAATGGAACTGAAACACCACCCTGTAGTTAAATGAAAGAAGGAGTGTAGACAAAATATTTGGTATATGTACAAGGTACTTTTTCAATTGATATAAAACCTATCTTTGCTCTCTGATAATCTCCCCATTTGGAAAAAGGACCTTTAAGACACTGCCAGAAGTCTTATGATGTTTTGCTCTGTTTTGCAGCCCCTTTATTCTGTGTAATTTTTACCACTTCTGTATTTTGTAATTGCTTATGAAAAGCAATTAAAATGTCTGTAAATGTTTCCACACTTCAGCTCCTCTTCCCATGACCACATTGCCTCTTGTCTTCCTCCACTACTGCTAAAGCCAATGCTATGCAGGCAGTAGTCTGCGTCATTTAAGTTCCCCATAGCTCTCTTCCTCAGTCTTCTTTTAATCAAACGACCATTCTTTCAAAATGCTTTTTTTTAAAAAAAAAAAAAAGAACAAGATTCAAGTCTTACTGGTAAAAGCGAAGTCAAGGGACACAAGGTCAAAGAAAGGGCTAATAGAGTTTTATGTTATTTTCTGTAGTGTTAAGAGAAGGGTTGGTGCTTTAGAGAAGAGTATAAAATTGCAGACCGTTGCTTGTGGCTGCTGGAGATGAGGAAGTTAAAACTGAGGTTGACAGGAAAAGAAAGTATGATGTTGCCTGCAGTATATAAGTGCATCGGTATTTTTCTTCACAGGAAGTTGGAGACAGTCCTCTAAAGGCTTATCTGATAATGGCTACTGTCAGCTACAGACTATCCATTTACAGGAGCCTCTTATCTGGTGTAAGGCAATTCTTAACATTCAGGTTTCTCAGCACTTCATTCTCCGCGCTGCGCTTTCCTCGGTGCCAAAATATGAATTATCTGATTCTGGATTTTAAAAAGTGATGGCACTGGGGAGGGATGGGGGGGAAGGCTGAAACCGGATGCTAATACATCACATATTATACACTATAAAACAGGTCAGGCTTATTGATGGCACGCTCAGCAAAATCAATGAGGAGTTCTAAGGAATTTAGTTTAATACTTTTCTGATCTATAAATGCCATTGCTAACCTGTGCCTGAATTCCTGCTTTCCTAAGATGTGACTATTTCTCTCAAACCTCTCAAGTATCCTTTATTTGAAATGCTTGGTTCATTAAGGGAGTTTCTAAACTTTGAAGCTGATATTTATTTACTTCGGCAAATTGCGAGTTTCTTCTGCTCCCCTCACCTTTCCCTAATGGTCCTCACAGAGCTGATGTGATAGCAGTATCCTAATGCTCCTTAATGAAGCTACAGCAATTTACCTCTAACTTAGTAAATTATTTCAGGGTCATTTTGATTGTTTGCTTGCTTTGGATCTTAAAATAACGACAATATTACATGACAAACTTTTGTATCTATTAGGATTTTTCCCAGTCATCACCAAACGGAACAAAGCAAACCAATAATCCCAGGTTTTTTTGACCCAGCAAGAGGTTCCAGGAAAATTTAAGATATTTTTCAAGAAAATAACTAATCAAACATATAGTTTAAGGAGACAACAGGAAATGCTTAATTAATTAAGTCTCTCTTAATAGTCGCTAAATTTGTTGAAGAAAGTAACTGGTGCCAGAACGTGCGCTAGGGATTTAAAACCAGGGATGGTTTTATTACAGAGCTTGAGCACTGTATGAGTAATTGGTGTAGACGTTGACTCTGTGGCACACAGAGCTTTCAGCAAGGACTACTGCAAAGAGCTGTTTCCCTCGTTTTTTCAGTACTTTTCATCCTTCCAAACCAGCGTGGCAATTACATGGAAGTTATTCTCTTCAGTATCAGTTGTCTCAGTCCTATTTCCAAAACACTGTGATTATAAATTAATGGTATGGATTCCATAGGAAGACTTTATATATTTCATCTGAAAGGCTGTCCTAGTTCTCCTTAAAATAAATGTACACATCATTGGTCTGAGAGCACGGAGCAGTTTTACAGCCTAAATCGTAATTTCTCGCAATACCTTTTCATGTGTTCTTTTTAGGTACAGCTTGCAAATGCAAAACCAAGGCACTGTTTGTCTGGCTCGTATGCAGTACTGTCATTATCAAAATTACTGCTGGGTTGCAGAGAAGTACTCAATCAGTGAAATGCCTATTTTTTTTCAATACAGTGATTTGCTGAGGTAAAAACAAATTTCTTAGGTTTCTGTCCATGTGCGTGAGGGCCAACAACTCTGCTCAATAGAATGGACAGAATGTACAGTCTCGACAGATGCCAGGCTCTTCTTTCCTTGCTATTTCTGAACCTTAATACACATTTTCTAAACCATTAGATGGGTTGAGAACTCAGGTACATCTGTAGCCGATTGCTTTAACCCCTGTTTTCCAGAGCGTGTGTGCACGCAGACATCCCAGTTCATAAATTCAAGATGACTGAGAACCAAAACCAAAGCATCCAGCACTCGATGGGAGAATGATTGCTGCGCGAGCTTATTGTGCGAGAAAAGGTTCGGAAGGAAACTCTGGAGATTGGCAAATTCAATTGCTATCTCCAAAAAAGGCAGACTTCAAAGTTACGTCAAGTTGTTCATGGTCAGCTTTTTAAATTCTCCAAGCACTGACATTGCAAAGCATCTCTGAGCTGTCTGCTCCCAGGCTTCACCAATCACAGAATCACAGAATCACAGAATATCAGGAGCTGGAAGGGACCTCGAAATAATCAGGGAGAGGAAAAATGTTTTATGAGAAAAAGAGGAATGTGTGGAGAATATTGAAGCAAGAAAAAACCCTCATCACTGTAATCTGAGGTGGAGAGACTGGATTAATATGGATTGTAACAGAACAAACATGCTTAATTAAGATTAATTGATAATTTTACCAAATTCGCAAGTATTTGAATAACAGAGTAAAACAAAATGCCACTTAAGTTTCAAAATGTTCCTAAATTAAAAATTGTTTTAATCTGCCGTCCAGCGGGTTTAGATCAACCAGTAAGTTCAGCATTTTGCTTATGTTTGCTATACAAAAATTTTCTCACCTTTGCTTCCTCTCTGTGTGGATTTATCTCTGACATCAGAACATGGAAGCTGAAGGATTCTTACTATGGCATTAGCGCTATTTTCTTCACTTTTCACCTACAAGCTTTTATTATATATATTTTGTTCTGTTTTCTTTTGTTTTTCTCATCTGTTTCTGATCTTCAGAGCAATTCTCAATTTGAGCTCAGTGCAATTTCTCTCTTCTTTTCTGGGTCAGGCTCTCCAGATGCATCTCAGGCCTTGGAATAAGTCACAATTATCTGGCACTAATATACAGCATTTTTTTGTGCACCAGTAGAGGCACAGTCTGTCCAAAAAGATCTCTTCACACACTAACTGGGAAAATGAGGTACTCGGGTAGCAAAAATTTTTGGTTAATGTCTACACTTTTCACTGAATAAATAAATGAAAATGTCATGGGAAAAGAAACTTGTAATGTGATAAACTTAAGCCCTTGTATCACCCTCCCACGGCCATAACATTAATGTCTATGAACTAAGATGATTTGCATAGCATTTATTTGTGTTGGAATTAGGCGCAGTGCAGGTGATTAAAAAAAGAAGAGCACTTCTTTCAAAGAGAATGTGCTGTGAAATGTCTCTCTGTGTTTGTTAAGAGAAAGAATAAGAGAAACTCATCTCTTTTTTTCGCCCCTATCAAATAGTCATAATGTAGAAAGAACAGTTATATTTTCAGGAAGCATTCCACATTACCTTTCAGTCACAGGCAGCGTGAGTCATGGGAGCAATTTCTGTACAAACAAGCTTTAAAAAATCATAAGAAAAGTACTTAGGTGTTTAAACAAATACATTTTTCAGGTACAGCCAAAATTACATTGAACTCTTCAGCTTTGTAATAAAGTTTCAGTAAAATTGTTTAATTCATGACGTTGTAATTGAATGTATATTTTCTTGGTTTACTCTTTATAAATTCCTATGCCAGGTGCATCATATTGTTAGCACCTTCCAGTAGTATATTGTGTGTTGAAAGCATTCATAAGGGAGTGGAGCATCTCCCTTATGTGCAAAGGCTGAGGGAGCTGGGTCTCTTTAGTTTGCAGAAGAGGAGACTGAGGGGAGACCTCATTCATGTTGATAAATATTTAAAGGGTGAGTGTCACGAGGATGGAGCCAGGCTCTTCTCGGTGACAAACAATGATAGGACAAGGGGTAACGGACACAAACTGGAACACAGGAGGTTCCACTTAAATTGGAGAAGAAACTTCTTCTCAGTGAGGGTGACAGAGCCCTGGCCCAGGCTGCCCAGAGAGGTTGTGGAGTCTCCTTCTCTGCAGACATTCAAAACCCGCCTGGACGCCTTCCTGTGTAACCTCATCTGGGTGTTCCTGCTCCGGCAGGGGGATTGGACTGGATGAGCTTTTGAGGTCCCTTCCAATCCCTAACGTTCTGGGATTCTGTGTTCTGTGATTCTGTGACATTTGGTGTTTCTGTAGAATATTCAATAACTGATTTTTTTAATATTATGAGTCATACATGCACATACACCTGCACTACATATATTGTTTATATTCATATATATGTGCTAATGTTACAGAAGGCAAGTCGAGAAGGTAAAAGGAGATTTTTTTGTTGGTTTGAGGGTTTTTTTTGCCTTAGAGCAGTAAGTGGCAAATCCATTTGTGATGCTCTTTGCTTTCTGTGGGAGGTAGCACACACAGTATTAGGCTGGGCCTTCTAAAAAGCAAAATTCTAGAAGGTTCCATTATCTCATCCATATTTCTTTTGTATGATCCATCTTAACTACTGGTTGGTGACCAGGATTTTGATTTTTAAAACGGAGTCTCTGAGCAAGATTCACTGTAAGTGAAAACTAAGGCAAAAAATTATTGGAAGTAGTACTGTTTGCTATCTTTAATTAGACTGGAACACAGAAGTTCTGTTATACTTTGTCCAGAACATAAAAACACTTGGGAAAAAGATTTACCTCTCTGAAGGTCAAGAAATAAGCAAGTGCAGTAAGTGCCAAGAAGCACGCTGAAGAAATAGGTGTGTTTAAAAGCACTTAAATGCTGACCTTCAGAAAGTAGTGTGGCAGATGATGCTTTTATTTGAAACAAAAGGCTTAATCTTTTTATGAATCAGATGAATTATCATAATCAGCATCAGTTAGCAGCCTTCACTGACAAATATTATTTTTGACATTTCTAGACTTAGCCTACTTTCAGCACATAAAGAAAACACCTTGCCCTTCGCTGTCTTTGGAAGAGCAAAGTATGAAAGGAAAAATATGTCTCAAAAGTTACCTAATAAACAAATGAATTAACTTTGAATGTACTTCCTCTTAAAGCAGTTTTTTAGCGTCTGGTGCTACAAACATTGCAGCCCATCCTCCAGTGTGAACTGCAGTCACTCAGACCTCACTAATGGGCTTTAAGACACAATTTTTCTCTGCATGGCAAGTTCAGGTGTGTGACCATGTACCACTTGCAAACTGCGGTTAATCACTTTGATTTCTAAAGGAGCATATGCTTAGTTCTTTATTTTTTTATATCCTCGCTGAAGTTTGGTTTTACACAGGTCAAGGCTTTTTGTCTCTCTTTTTTTAATGTTTGCTAACCCCCAATTTAGAGCCCAGTCACAGTTTTTTTTCCCAGTTGGATGACAGTGTTAAAATGTAAAAAGGGAAATAGAAAAGTGTGAGATCAGGTTGTTCTGCCCGCTCAGACATAAAGCCAATAATGAGAGCTGACGAGTCTGTACCTTTCTTTTTTTCATGTAAGGAATAATTGAGTACCTTAACTGATAAACTGAATAAAACTATGCTTCTCTGCCTTTCTTTGGCTCTTCTCTTAATATAGGTAGTTTGTACTGGAAAAGTGAATACAGTCAGAGTATTACAAAGTTATATCCATTTAATTCACAGAATCACAGAATCGCTGGGTTGG
>NW_010185996.1:0-5273 GCF_000695765.1 Mesitornis unicolor
CCAGGGGACATCTCCTGCAGGACAGGAGTGTCACCAGGGGACGGAAGGTACTATGCCAAGGCTCTTAGTCCTCAAGCAGACGATGCTGGAGCCAGTGATTGGTGCTGGGAAGATTTGGGAGCCCAAACCCTACAGATAGAGCCAGTCTGTGGCCAGAGACCTGTGAGTACCAGCCAGAGAGGACCTCCCTTCTCCAGGGACACTTTGGCGGTGGTGTCACCTTGGGGTGAGACCAATGACCTAACAATGGCGGAAGGCCCCAAGGCCACGCCCCCGAGCACCCATTGGTCCACCCCATTGTGACATTGTCTCTGAGAGGCAGCGCTCGACACACGTAGGTTGTCTTGTGTAGGTACGGGGCACATCTGGGTCCATGCTTGTGGGGGGCACCCTCCTCAATTCAGAAAATGGTGTGGGGGTGGTGACTTCCAGCCCTCCCTGAGGCTGTGGGAAAAACCCCTGGTACCCCTGTGTACAGTGGGGGAGGAGTCCTCTTCATAGGGTGTCCAGCAAACTTTTCACTGCATTTTGGAGCGGCTCTCCATACCTTTGTTCACCCCACAGGAACCATGGCGTCCTTGATCTACTGGGCTTTGCCGCTTCTCTGCGGTCCTGCAGTGGTTAGTGTGTGGCTGAGCCTAAACACCTCCCTGAAGGCGGAGGTCCCCCAAAATGTCCCCTTGGAGGCGACAACGAGTGATAAGCCACCCCAGGAAAAAAACCTGTCCCTGCCGGAATCTGGAAACCATCAGGTATGGCTCTTATACCCTTACTGGGAAGTTTGGGGGGTTGCTAGAAGCCCCCACATTGGTTAACCACTTTGGCAGCTGTGGAGCGCCTGATATAATGTTTTTGGGGAGTGAAGGCCAAGTGCTGGGGTGGGCTTTGTCCTTTCTCCTTGATTTCCTCCCCAAAATACACCCCGTGGTACCCCACGCTGCCTGTGTTGTGGCTCAACTGCTGGATGTACCCCTGTACCCCAACACAACCACCCCTATTTTCACCTCAGGAGGAACCACGGAATGAGTCAACAGCGAAGATGCCCGACCTCTCCAACCTGCCAAAAATGCATGAAAGTGCTTGGGAGAGTGATTCTGAAATAGGTGGGAACACAGAAAACCCCCAAACCATCTCTCTTTGCATCTGGACACCCTTGGGTGCAGCTTCCATGGCGCATCTCAACGCTGTATTCATGTCCTCCACATGCAGAGAGTGACCCGGTCCTTCAGACAGAGCAGTACATAGACAATGTGTTGGAGAACCTGCAGGGGCTCAGCCAGAGATTGGAGATGCTGAAGGTGGCCATGGAAGATAAACAGAAACAGATAGAGGACAACCTCAAGAACCTCGACACCATTCTCGACCCACCTGGTGAGCTGGGGGCGGGTGATGGAGGGCAGAGAAAGGGTGCTGGTGGGTGTCCGTGAGTGCTAATGCTTTTGCTCCACTACCCACAGGTGAAAGCCCAAGTTTCACCTCCACCGACCGTCTTTACAACTTGTACTATGTGATAGTGATTCTGCTATCACTACTGCTGTCTCGTTCCACCATCATCTTCCTTCTCATCGCCAGCAAGCTTTTTGAATTCCCGGCACTCTATGGTGTCCTGGCCCTCGCCGTTGCAGGTTGGCATGGGTGCGGTGGGACCTGGCTGGGGACGCTCCACCCTGGGAGTGCTGTGGTGGTGGGTTGGGCTGCCTTTTGACCTCTCTCACCCTTTCGCCTTCCTGCAGGGCATTTGCTGATGGCAGGAATCGAGCATATGCTTCGCAATATGAAGCCCTCTGTCCCGCTCACCTTCACCCAAGACAGGTAGGAGACAGTTGGGAGCTGCTAGTACCCATCCTGGACATCATCCCCTGCTGTCACCTGACAGAGGTCCCCAGGATGGGTGCAGGACCCATCTCAATAGCTTGCCTGAAGCTTTTGGGTGTCTCATCCCAGCTCCCTGCCCTCTTTGTGTCTGGAGGAGGGTGTTTGGAGGCTGCCATCACGATGGGGGTGAGGAAGGAGCCACCAAGGTGATGGAGCCAGCAAGGTGGTGGAGGTACAGGTTTCCATCTTTCCCAATACCTTTCTCCCAATACCTTCGTTCTAGGGGCAGGTGTTCCAGGAGGAGCAGGAAAGGAGGGAGTTGAGCTGCCTGCAAGGTGAGAGCTTGGCAAGGGAGGGGTTTTTTAGGACCCAGAAGCCCTCTCACGTGTCACCGTCCTGTCCTAGGATATACGTGTCACCACAGAGTGTCCCAAAGTGATGCTAAGGCATCTCACAGAATCAGAGAATATTAGGAGTTGGAAGGGACCTCAAAAGATCATCCAGTCCAACCCCTCTGCCAGAGCAGGATCACCCAGACCAAATCACACAGGAACGTGTCCAGGCGGGTCCTGAATGTCTCCACAGAAGGAGACTCCACAACCTCTCTGGACAGCCTGTGCCAGTGCTCTGTGTCACCCTTACACTGAAGAAGTTTTTCCTTACATTCAAGTTGAACCTGCTATGCTGCAACTTGCTCCCATTGCCCCTTGTCCTATCAGTGGACATCACAGAGCAGAGCCTGGCTCCTTCCTCCTGACACTCGCCCTTGACAAATTGAGAAACATTTATGAGGTCAATGAATGGTGCATGTGCACCACTTCAGCGTGTCCCCATCCAACACCCGGGGACAGCAGCGAAGGGAGGGTGTCACCACCCATGCCATGTTCTTGCAGCACCCTCAGGCGTGGAGCAGCCCCCACCAATGGCAGTGGACATCCCCGGCTCAGCACAGGGGGTGGCACCTTTCACCGGTGGCGGGAGGACAAACATGAGCTCGTGCGGGGTAAGTGCTGAGCTGGGTATAGGTGCTGGGTGGGATGTCCCCAGGTTGGACCAGACCCTGCCCCTGAGGAACACCTGGATTGCCCCTACAGTGTGGGAACTCTGGGGCTGGGGCGTCCTCATCTGAGGTGTCCAGCACCCAATGGGAGAGGGGTTGATGCTGGTCCCACCAGGGAGACCTTCTGGGGGGAGGAGGAGAGTGGTGTCCTCCAGGGATGGGTGGCCAAGGCACCCATCCTGTATGGGTTACATGTCCCTAGGGGACATCTCCTGCAGGACAGGAGGGCCACCAGGGACCTACAGTGCTCTGTCAAACCTCTTCTTCCCCATCCAGACGATGCTGGAGCCGGCCATGGGTGCTGGGAAGACTTTGGAGACCAAACCCTACAGCCCGAGCCAACAAGTGGCCAGCAACCTGTGAGTAGCAGCCAGAGAGGACATCCCTTCTCCAGGGACACCTTGGGGCTGGGGTCACCTTCGAGTGCAGTCAAGGACCCAACAGTGGGGGAAACAGCCCTGCTGGGGGCTTTTGAAGCTGTGTCTGCTCTTGTCCTCTCCTCATCCCAGTACTGGGGCAGGGGTGGATTTGAGGTCTTCAGGAACATCCTCACATGCCAAAAGCAACAGGAAATGCCTCTCTCCTCTTCCTGCACCAGAGGGAGAAGGCTGATCGCCTTCCTGACCAAGTTGATGGTGGGGGCTTCAGTTGGTGGCTGTCAGTTGGCTGAGGGGCTACAACCTTCCTCCACGCCTGCCCTGGGTGTCCTAAAACGCTCCCAGCAGCGGGCAGGAACGTGGGGGGGCTGCTCCATGGCCCTCTTTTACTTTGGAATGTCACTGGCACCCCCATCTGAACGCGTGGGAAAAGCAGGACGTTGCCTTGATTTGAAATAAAATCCCTTAATAAAAACGAGCGGTCAGCTCACGCGAGTATTAGGAATCAATGAATGGGGCCAAAATCGGCACCGGATGGGGAACACCACGCAGGGGGCACAAAAGCGAGGAGAGCTCCATCTCCAACGCCGTAAGCAGACCCGGCGAGGGAAGAGGTAATTACAGGAGCACTGGAAAACAGGATTTACTCGGAAAGGTTTTTACCGCATATCGAGTCATTTTCTCGGCGTATTCACGCTCCCGGCTCTCATGCCCAGCAGTTCAACAGTGCAGGCTCTAAAATAGTTAAAAAACCCCACAATAGCACGCTGTTTAAATTAAATTCTTGCCCCATGACACAGACCCCATGTTATCCCAGACACAGGGTGACAGTCACGGGTGTTTAACCAAAGTGGAGGTCGCGCTGCCCTGGGTTAACACTCACTTTATTGGGGCTAAAAGGGAGGAATTAGGTTCATCTTAAACAAAAAAGAAGCAAAATCTCAACGAATCAGTTCAAAAATCACACCCGTGCTGCTTGTCTTAAAAAATAAGGTTAACCAGAGGTTTTCAAGGTCCCCCATCCCCTCTCACGTCGCACCAGAGCCAAAATTCTCAGGGAGACACGAGCGCTTTTGCAGCACCGCATCCTTTACTCGGCAGCATTTTGCCTTTTCAAAGTTACCCCTCACGCTTGTGCCGCTTGAAACCACCGCGCTTCAAAACGCAGCCGCTTTCTGCGTGGTTTTCAAACCTCCAGGACTGATTAAAACCAAAAACCGGGAGCGTTTTGCAACCCCCCCCGCGTCTTAAATCGCTACGAAAATTCACGGCGAGCATCGTTGACAGGTAAAAAGCCCACCAGCTCCGGCCAGGTTGCTATTCCTGCTGAACACACGGATATTTTGCTGCTGCTTGGAACTCGCACTTCATTTCCTTACCGTAAAAAACAAAAAAAACCCCTTTCTCTGCTAAATAAACCGGCACAGGTCTTGTTGACGGCGCAAACGCGGGGGCATCGTGCCCCCTAGAGGGTTCTGCTGCGGGTCCCGGCGACGCGAGGGTCCGCAAACACGTGAGGGTCCGCAACCGTGCGAGGGTCCACAACAGGAACTGCTTTTCTACACCCGAAAGAAACAAAAGAAGGGCAGAAAATAAAGCCCTTTCCTCCCATAAAGTGCACGCCTCTGCCTGAATACACTTTACAAAATAGATTCTCTAAAGCATTGGAAAAGAGGAAGGGGAGAAAGGCGTATGTGAATATAAAAGTTTGCAGGATAAGCTCTGGGTGACTATGTACTACTGAGACATTTCCTTTCTAATTAGGAGATGTGTAATTAAACGCCCGTTTGATCCCGCTGAACAGATCCCTTCTTGCTTTTGCTGGAGTGAGGCATACCCGGAGTTAAGCTCGCTGCAAGCTGGAGGTGCTGGGCTGAGCCTTAGTACTTGTAAAAATCCTTCCAAAAAACCCCCCGAAATATAAAACTTTAGGATTAATTCTCACTGAAGCCTCCCTGATTTCAGCTGAGCCCGTCTCGCAGCAAGCAAACCCCGAAGCGGTGGGGGGGGGGGGGGGGTTC
>NW_010185996.1:5284-9223 GCF_000695765.1 Mesitornis unicolor
TGATTCATTTTGCAAATCTCTTTCCTCGCCGCTCGGCGTTTCAGCGCCGGAAACCTGCTGAGTTAAACAACGCGGCTGCGATCGAAAGGGAAACTGGAAAGGCGAAGAAAAACAAAAAGAGAGGCGAAAGCCAAACGGAATAGGTACGGTTTGCAACCGAAAACAGATGGAGAGTCAATGAGGCAGAGAAATAAAACGCAAGGAGGATGCTCCTGCCTGAAGGAGCTGCCAAGGTGACGGCTCCCGGCCCGGGGAGGGGATGGGACGCAGAGAGGATTTACAGCGAGCACGGATGGGAACCGAATATCGCGACATAAAAGCGAGCCAGATGGGTGTCAGAGAGTGAGGATACGGATGTTTGCTTCTCTTTTTATGCCCCATCAGGGGGACGGTGTTTTCTTGGTGCAATTTGATGAATTAAAATCATATTTTCACCCGCAACAACCGTGGCTTATCCCAAATCGCGGCCCCGCTTTCCACGGGGTGCGAAAAAGCTCCGCTCCATCACCAGCAACGGCAACGACCTGTGCTCTGCTGCTTCCCCAACTTCTCACAATACCTTTCCCCCAAAAACTAACAAATTGGGCAGATTTGGGACACAGCATTTCCCACCGTGCCCGTGGGGGACGAGCTGAGCCTTTTCTCTGGGTTCTCTTCTGCTGAGATTGCACTGAGGCCATCAGGCTCACTCCAAAATACCAGGCTCTTAATTAAGCGTGGCTAATCAGACACCTGGATTTGTCCGGCCCTGTTGCATTCCCTAGGGCAAAAAGAGAGGGCAGGAAATAAAATAAAATAATCAAATAACAACCGCCCCACTTGTTTGCCTCCTGCAAGCTGCAGCTCATCACGAGCTGCCGGGCTTAGCACGCAGACAGCTGCGGACGGCGACCCAGAGCTTCCCATTTGTTTCAGGGCTGCGGATTAGATGGCAAGAATTAAAAAATAAAAAAATAAAAGGAGATTTTGCAGGTACAGGTGGCATCTGGAGAGGTGCATTTTAGGGTTTGGTAACGTGTTTGGGAGAAGGCACTTGGACAACCCTTGTCACAGGGGGGATCAGCTGTAAGTAGGGGGTATCTGAATCAGATGGACACGTCCAACCTCCACTGATGGGTACACTGAGGGTGAAGAAAGGGAAAAGGAGTCACTCCAGAGCATCTTTACTGGTGGTGAGGCCCATCTGGACCATGCCTATGTGGCAGGATGGGAGTAGGAGCTGAGATGCCTGGACACGCTGCCCAAATCTGCCCCCAACTCTCAGTCCACAAACATCTTCAAGCGCTGAGAGACGACACCATGAGATGGAAAAAGTCCTTTCCTAACTCAGATGAAGGATTTAGGAGCTGATCTTCAAGGGTTATGTGACAGATGGGCAGAAGCAGCCACCTTTAGATGTAGGGACGTGGCTTGGTGGTGGAGTTGGCAGTGCCAGGTTAACGGTTGGACTTGATCTTAAAGGTCTTTTCCAACCCAAGCGATTTTATGACTCTCTGTCTATGAGACACCCACTGAGGAGCACATAAAGGTCCAAAGCCAAGGAGAAACTCCTCAGGGTTAGGAAAGGTGCCCTGAAAGCCTCACCAGGCATGGAGCAGACTCACAAGCAACCTCAGCAGCCCAGAAGCTCTGAAAACCACGGGGACACATCCATATCCAAACCAGCCCTGGTGGCACGGCCTCATGAGACACCAGTGAGACACCGGCCCAGGTTGCCCAGAGAAGCTGAGGGTGCCCCATCCCTGGCAGTGCCCAAGGCCAGGTTGGATGGGGCTTGGAGCAGCCTGGGCTGGTGGAGGTGTCCCTGCCCATGGCAGGGGTTGGACTGGGAGATTTTTAAGGTCCCTCTCCACATATTCAATGATTTTCCCCACCACTAACTTGGATTTTTGAAGAAGACCTGCAGGAACGTCAGTGCTACCAACCTGGTAGGGAGCAGGGATTTTATCCAGTGAAAAGGCCAAGAAGGCCAACACCATCCTGGGGTGGATGAGAAGGGGTGGTTGTAGGGCAGAGAGGTTCTCCTGCCCCTCTGCTCTGACCTGCTCACAGCACAGCTGCAATACTGTGTCCAGTTCTCGGCCCTCAGGTCAAGAAGGACAGGAACTGCTTGAAAGAGTCCAGCAGAGCCACAAAGATGATGGAGGGAGTGGAGCATCTCCCTCATGAGGAGCGGCTGAGGGAGCTGGGGCTCTTGAGCTTGGAGCAGAGGAGACTGAGGGGTGACCTCATTCATGGGGATCAATTTGGAAAGGGTGAGTGTCAGGAGGAAGGAGCCAGGCTCTGCTCTGGGATGTCCAAGGACAGGACAAGGGGCAATAGGAGCAAGCTGGAGCATAGGAGGTTCAACCTGAACATGAGGAAAAACTTCTTTAGTGTGAGGGTGCCAGAGCATGGCCCAGGCTGCCCAGAGAGGTTGTGGAGTCTCCTTCTCTGCAGACATTCAAAACCTGCCTGGCCGTGTTCCTGTGTGACCTGGTCTGGGTGATCCTGCTCTGGCAGGGGTTGGACTGGATGAGCTTTTGAGGTCCCTTCCAACTCCTCATATTCTGTGATTCTGTGAAAAGGGAGAAGGGAGCATGGCCGTAGCAATAACACCATGCCCTCCATCAGCTCCTGCAACTAATTACCCTTCACAGCCCACCGAGATTGACAGATGAGGGTTGGGGGGGTCAAGACACAAGGAATCAGATGAGCCAAGCGGCAAATCAACAAGAGGATTGAGGTGAGATCATCACAGCAAAAATTACCGAGGGAGGTGTCAGGCATTGAATCCCTTCTTAATACCACACGATTCCCCGTTGGCCTCAAGAGCCCTGATCTCCCGGGCCCCGACGCCAAGGGCTCTCCGTGCCGGCCCCGAATGCTTTTTTAATTTACGGTAATTGCATCTGACCGTAGCTTTCAATTACAAATTCCATCAATTCTACGCGTTCGGACCAAATCTTAAAATTGGAAAGGCACCTGTGAAAGGAGCGAGAAGCTTCCTGAAGCTGCGGCGAAGAGGCCAAGCCGGGGTTGAAATGCCTGTCATGAATTGGATGCCAAGCTGGATGCTTCTGCAGGGACTTTACAAATGGAAGTGCTGTCCCGAGCCAAGACCGGGTAAAGATAGCCCTTGCGCACCAGAATAAACCTTCAGTTGAAGTTTCTCTTGTTCCCCGTCTCCCTTCGTACTCGTGAGCCATCTTGCCCATCTCCCCCAGGAGAAATACACCCACCTGGGTCGGGTGGATCCTTTAGGGAGTTGGGAGGCAATTTTGGAAGGGGATAGGGTTACTCGTGAGCCTGGGGAAGGAGCAGGGGCTTGCTCACAGCTGGTGCTCCCTCGCTTTCTCACAGGCGGTTAATTGGTAATTTTCATCACTCTCGTTATAGATGGACACAAGAGATGGAAAAGAGATGGTGCTGCACCTGGGTTGGAGCAATCCCAAGCACAAATACAGGCTTGGCAGAGAATGGCTCAAGAGCAGCCCCGAGGAGAAGGGCTTGGGGGTGTCGGTCGATGAAAAACTCAACATGAGCTGGCAATGGGCACTTGCAGCCCAGAAACCAACCCCATCTTGGGCTGCATCACAAGAAGCGTGGCCAGCAGGGCTAGGAAGGTGATTCTGCCCCTGTACTCTGCTCTGATGAGACCTCACCTGGAGCACTGCATTCAGTTCTGGGGCCCCCAACATAAAAAGGACATGGAGCTGTTGGAGCGGGTCCAGAGGAGGCCACAAAGATGCTCAGAGGGCTGGAGAAGCTCTGCTATGGAGACAGCTGAGACAGTTGGGGTTGTTCAGCCTGGAGAAGATGAGGCTCCGGGGGACCTTACAGCAACCTACCCATACCTGAAAGGTGCCTAAAAGAAATCTGGGGAAGAGCTGTTCACTGGGGCATGGAGCGATAGGACGAGGCGTAATGGTTTTAAACTGGAAGAGGGGAGATTTAGAC
>NW_010185996.1:9323-9963 GCF_000695765.1 Mesitornis unicolor
GGCTTGGAGCAGCCCAGGCTGCTCCAAGCCCCATCCAACCTGGCCTTGGGCACTGCCAGGGAGGGGGCACCCACAGCTTCTCTAGGCAACCTGGGCCAGGGTCTCACCACCCTCACAGCAAAGAATTTCTTCCTAATACCTCCCTCCTTCCAGTTTAAAGTCATTGCCCCTTGTCCTATCACTCCATGCCCTTGTAAAAAGTCCCTGCCCAGCTTTTCTGTAGGCCCCACTTGAGTAGACTCTCCAAGGTCCAAGAGCTTGCACCTCCTCTCCTCCTGCTGCTGTCTCCTGTCTGCCCATCCTGTGCGTAAGCAAGGGCTTTAGTTTCCTGCTTTGCCAAACCAACACTTGAAAATAAGTAATAAATAAGTAAATCACGATAATTATTCACCAGATGTTTTGTTCACAGGACCAAATTCAGACACAGATAATAAGTGCAGAATATGACGGATATTAAAGCTGGCAGCATCCAGAGGAGTCACAGTGACCCTCCACAGTCAGAGATGATGTTTCTTTGACCAAGCTGCACCTCTGCACAAAAAACACCCAAAATCCCACCAGAAACAAGACCCAAGAAAGCAGCACTTGATTTCCATTATAGGTGCAAAATGCTCGGAGCTTTCCAAGTGAGCAGCTCTTT
>NW_010185996.1:9997-10568 GCF_000695765.1 Mesitornis unicolor
AATACATTACAGGAAGGAAAAGAAGGGAGAGCGAAGGTGATAAAAGTGAGATGTTCTGTTAATATTTCTTCTTAAACAGCAACAGTCGTAATTCAAGCAGCTTGTACATGACATGACACTGCTTTGCTACAGCAAGAAGGAGCTGAGGATGCTCCAGGGAGGAACAAAAGAAACTTTCCAGGACAGTCTTCAGAGCTGGAACTGAATTGGCCACTCCTCAAATCCTGGGGTCAGTTTTGGGCCCCTCACTCCCAGAAGGACATTGAGGGGCTGCAGTGTGGCCAGAGAAGGGCAACGGAGCTGGGGAGGGGTCTGGAGCACACAAATGATGGGGAGCGGCTGAGGGAGCTGGGGGGTTCAGCTGGAGAAGAGGAGGTGAGGGGAGACCTTAACCCCTCTGCAGCTCCTGAAAATAGGGGGTAGGGAGGTGGGTATTGGTCTCTTCTCCCATGTAACCAGTGACAGGATGAGAGGAAATGGCTTTAAGTTGTGCCAGGGGGGGTTTAGATTGGATCTGAGGGAAAATTTATTCCCTGAAAGGGTTATCACACACTGGAAGGGGCTGGCCAGG
>NW_010185996.1:10670-12854 GCF_000695765.1 Mesitornis unicolor
GGTGGTGGTTTGACAGATGGACTTGATGATCTTAGAGGTCCCTTCCAACCTTAATGATCCGATGATTGTATGAAAGGTGAAGAGGAGGCAGCATCCCCTAGGTGGTTCAGTTTCCCTGCATGCATCGCCTTGGCAAACCTTGTTATACACTAAAAGACCTTGTTATACACTAAAAACAAACAAAAAAGTCACGCTGGCCCTGGCAACAAGGCTTCTGGATCAACTTTATGGTGGAATTACCTTGCTGTGATCACTTGGGTTGCCTGCAGCCGCTCAGCGGTGCTGCCCACCTTCCTTCATAGAATCACAGAATATGAGGAGTTGGAAGGGACCTCAAAAGCTCATCCAGTCCAACCCCTGCCAGAGCAGGATCACCCAGACCAGGTCACACAGGAACACGGCCAGGCAGGTTTTGAATGGCTGCAGAGAAGGAGACTCCACAACCTCTCTGGGCAGCCTGGGTCATGTTCTGGCACCCTCACACTAAAGAAGTTTTTCCTCATGTTCAGCTTGAACCTCCTATGCTCCAGCTTGGGACCATTGCCCCTTGTCCTGTCCTTGGACATCCCAGAGCAGAGCCTGGCTCCTTCCTCCTGACACTCACCCTTTCCAAATTGATCCCCATGAATGAGGGCACCCCTCAGTCTCCTCTGCTCCAAGCTCAAGAGCCCCAGCTCCCTCAGCCGCTCCTCATAAGGGAGATGCTCCACTCCCTCCATCATCTTTGTGACCCTGCTGGACTCTTTCAAGCAGTTTCTGTCCTTGACCTGAGGGGCCCAGAACTGGACACAATATTGCAGATGTGGTGTGAGCAGGGCAGAGCAGAGGGCACTTCTCCTGCACTTTCTGTGCAACGCCAGCCCGGAGAGGAATTGCTCTCATTGTCCACGATCCCATCACAGTCAGTGCCAAACACACAAAAAACAAAGAGCTTTAATGAGTTTCTTTCTCCTAACAATGCAACAATTGCTAGGATGCCTAATTAATGCACACTGGAGCCTACAGCAGAGCTCTATCTGCACTAATTATGGATTTTTTAATCCATTCCCCATCCTTTCAGCCACAGAGGCAGCTTTCGGAGAGATTGTGCTGGGACGGAATCACAGAATCAATTTTCTATTCAGCAGAGCTGCATTTCGGAGGGGATTTTGGTTTAGTTTGAGCTGGGACAGAGTTAATTTTCTTCACAGGAGTCAGTGAGGAACGGGTTGATAACGCAGTGATGTTTTGGTTGTTGCCAATGTTGACATTAAGTCAAGGACGGGCTGGTTTTTTCCAGTTTTGCCTCTTTTTTAGAAGATAATTTGGCCACATTGGTCAACAGAACATAAACATCGCGCTCACTATGAGCTGGGGAGTTTGCCAGGGACACTTTCTCTTACTTTGATGGTCAGCATCCCCAGAGGGTCTCACTTTTTGGTCCCCAAGGTTTATCCTTCCCCCATCGTTGACCATCACATTTTCACTGCCAGCAACTCCCGTGTGAGCTGAGTAAAACCTTCATTGTTTCATTACAATCATTCCTATTTATATTATAACGTATTGTCATTGTTATTATTTTAGTTCGGTTTATCTTAATCATTGAACTTTTTCTCTCAACCCACAAGCGTTCTGACCATTTTCCTCAAATTTGCAGCTGGATCTCTCATTTTAATACTCTCAACTTTCATTTTAAGCTCTTTACTTCCCATTTTCTAGGCAACTTACTGCTCTCTGGGCCCAAATCTGGGATGCCCTGGCCAAGAGATTTAGGGATAAACTTCACAAAAAACAGCTAAAACTTGTCCCTCTTTGGTGCGGTGGAAGAATTTGGGGTTGATGGTTGGACTTGATGATCTTAAAGGTCTTTTCGAACTGAAAAAAGCAGCAATTTGACAGGAAAATCCAATCGTTCCCTAGTCCCAAGTTAAAAAGGAAAATGCTAGCATTGCTCCCTGCAGCTCTTCTTCCTTCCTGATGCCACACCTCTTGCTTTCAACCCAGTGGCTCTCCCTCTGAAGTGCTTTGAGATCCTCTGCTAACATCTCTAATGAAAGTAATTAACCTTCAGCCTGATTTTTCAAAGGGAAAGGTAGACAGACAGAGGTGATGCTCACCCATGGAGGCACAGAATAAAACAGGCAAGTATGGACCCTTGCACCCAAACCCCTGCGTGTAGGGGGTTTGTCCTGGTTTGAGCCAACC
>NW_010185997.1:0-9478 GCF_000695765.1 Mesitornis unicolor
ATCCTGATGTGGTACATACTTCTCAATAGAGCAGCAGCCATGAGAACACAGGAAGGACTTGCCCCTCTCTTAAATACAGATTTAGAGGTAACAAGGGGCTCATGTACTGACCAGGCATACGAAAACCCTCGTAAGAGGCTGAAGGAAATGGGATCCAGCAAAGCTCCCAAACACAGATGCCAGCCCACAGCTATGGAGCCACTCTGTCTGATCACAGGGTACTGCCAGGACAAAGGCTACTCTGCCTCTGACGAAAAGGGTTACTTCTGGGTCAGTAAGTAGAAAGCTGGCATGAGTCCCACCTGAAAGGCTTTCACTTTCCTGAACAGTTGGTTTAAAACAAACACCCCTCACCGCACACAAAATCTCCAAACCCAGCACTTAAATACAGAAGCCCTCCCAGGTACAACAGAAATAGCGGCATAGCTCAAAGTCACAACAAGGAGACACAGAACAGACACGAGAAAAGGTGTAAGAATGAACCTTCCAGATTAATGGAGCTCATTCCGTAGCAAGGAACTAGACAGCGAAATAAAATGAGAAAGACAGAATTTAGAAGAAGGGGAAATATTTATAGTTGCCCTCTTTTCAACTCGCTCAGCAGAGCTCCAAGGACTACAAAGCTCGCCTTTCACGAGGCTCTGCTGGTACACCAGATACCCAACGGGCACATTCAGACTCTGCCATCTCCCTTCCACTTCCCGTTACAGAGCGTGACAGCTACAGAGCTACACGAGCCCCAGCCATGGGGAGGTTCAGAAGCCCACTGGTTGGAGTATTACACGAGAACTAGGACACTGCAACCAAACCTTTTTTAGGCAAAGGATAATGTAAGCTTTCTGTAAGAAAGATATAGAGATATTTTCTGTATCTTCCTTGGTAAATGGGAGAAAGAATGATAAATTAAGGAATCAGCATTCAGTAAGCAAGATGTAAACATTTCACAGAACTGTAATTTTACTGTTAAAATTACAAACACTGGCAGTAACATGGTTTGCACTCGTTTCATAGAAAACGACTTCCAGATCTCCACTGGTCATTAGATCACAAATTGAGCACCTAGCCCAGAGCACAGCCAGCACATACAGAATGAAACATGGTTGAAAGTGAGCAGTTCAACGTTTTTCAGAAAGGAAAAAGGAAAAATAAAGCTTGCAGGTGTAGATGAACACACACAACATAGGCAAAAATCTGGAATCTCATAGCACAGACTGCAATTTTTCTGAAAGCCAGGAGGCCATGAAAAATGTGACATAACAGAAGTGCAGCCCAGCTTAGCGAGGGCTTTATGCAGCAGCCTTCAGCTGCCATTTACTGTGCAACTGCACAACAGAGCTCATGTTCTGGAAGGAGGTTGGCAAATACTTAACTACACATCCTAACAGAGCACCAAGAGCTTGCAGTAAATCTAATAATATGGGCTGGTGAGGGGAAGTACAAGCTGGCTTGCATCCCAAACTATAATAAAGGCCTTTAGCAGATAGGAGCTCCAGACAACATCTTGCTTTCCAAGCCTGTGCTCACCACAGAGATTAATGGAGCTGGGAAACCCAAGCTGAGCCTTTCAGGTGCCTGCAACACAGCTCACCCTGTGTCGTAACTCTGGCTGCAAAACTGCTTTCTGGAAGGGTCTGGGACAGGGCCAAGCTTGACAGCCTTCTGGTAGAAATAATCTCTTACAAAGCTTTACCCCCTCCTCCAAGAGCACTGCCAACAAACCATACACTTGGGTACCATAAGAAGCACAAGTGTCCTTCTTGCTTCTTTGTAATTCAGTTCAGAGCCTGAGTATTAAAAGAGACAGGAGACATAACTACGGCACAGTGCAATGTCAGGCACGCACACCCAAGCTATCTCAGATCCAGCTGAGGCAAAATGCCCCTGTCAGCACAGCAACATGACCAAATTAATTTAACTTGCTAATCTGGCCTTAACTAGCCCAGAGGGAGAGCAGCACTGTACTGATGTGACTACAGTGCTGTCTCTGTACCTTCAGATAGCACTGCCCTCATTTTACACAGATCCACCTTTGGAAACACCATGCCTAGGTACCAGGGAAAGAAAAGCAGTGCTCTCTAGCACAGCTATACAGGCTCTGGCACAACTCCATGCCCACAGTGGCATTCATCTTCAGTCTACTGCTGCTTTGCAGAGGCACACACTTCCAAAAGGTAACCTGGGAGCAAGGATAACTGCAGACTGCAACACACCAGCAAATACACAAATGTTAGTGAGATAACACCGACGAAAATAGAGGGGAAAGGGAAAGGAAAACCACAGAGAAAAAGCAGCAACAACGTACAGCATCACTGGTCTTCTGCAAGGCATGCACAGATGAAAGAAAAACACACCTCCGTTTGCACACAAAGAAGGCAGATACTCACAGTCTCAGCCATAGAGTACTCAGAGTTCAGCTTCTTTGCCAACCCATAGTCTCCCAGTTTAATCAGGTTTGCCTTGGTTAGAAAGATATTTAATGTCTTTATATCTCTGAAAGGAGAAAAACAAATGCAGACACTCAAATATATTTCTGGATTTCACAGTTTTCCCCACACACTACTATACCTCCTCCTCAAAATGAGGTACTTGCCACTCTGCCAGCACTGCCTCACACATACACAGAGCTCTCCAAAGGTAACGTGACTGCAAGTATTGGGGCAGCAACTGCAGTTGTCCATGTTTTATCACATCCCACACAAACACAGCACAGTCTAAAAAGCTCAGGCTCCAGACACCTGTGTAAAGGCCACAGATCAAAGATAGTTCATTTTCCCCTCTCAGTCTCTTCTCGTATGAAGGTCACTGAGCAGGTCTTATTTTTCCTGGTTTTATAAATAGACCCAAGCTAGGAGTAGCTGAGCTCAGTAAAAGCATAAATGTATGCATGAATATGCACATATGCAAATATAAACACACACAGAGGGTGTGAAACAGACACCAATCTAGAACTTAGGCATAACTTCCCTGGACCTTATGCCTCGAGAACAACTCTAACATGACGTGCTACATCCAGACGATCAAAAGGCTGATGGCCACAAAAATGCTGAATTCTGAAATTCATTGAAAACACTTCCTCCTAGACAGAGTAATTTATACGTAGTTTCACAGGTCAATAAGAAGCTCTAAATACAGAGAGGAAGCCCCCACAGTACAATACGCTTCCCACGTCCAACACTCTGTAACACCCTCTTTTCCTAATGTACCATCAACAACTTCCCAGTGTAGATCAGGACAACATCAAGTAAAGCAGCACTCTGCATTCATCCACCTGGGGCATCGCAAAGCCCTGGGTCACTCTGACAATGTCTGCAGCAGAAGGAAATCACTGCAAACATTTAAATAACTGTCTAATTCATTATTATGGAGGGATCTGCGGCCAGACTTGTTCCTAGAACTGTGAATCCTGCTGTGGAGATGGGCAGAGGTGGTAAGCTGGAAATCACTGCAAAGCAGGACAGACATGACATCTGCTTTAGGTCAAAAACCTAGGCAGTACTTTGCTGAGCGTAGCATTACCAACCCTTCATTAGCAAGGCTTGCCAATTACCAAAGATTCAGAATGACAGCAAGCAGGATGCTATCTCACAGAAAACATCCTGACACAGCTATGTTCATTAGTTAGAGAGATGTGTTGTGCAGCACAGGATCCAACCACGCTGGGAACAGCCGTCTACGTGTGCAGTACTGCCCAGAACATCATGGCCTCCTTGAAGCACACACAAGCCATGAAATTTACCCCTCCCAAACAGAAAAGGGCAACAGAAATGGGTAATTAGCTACTTATTAAAATCTGAGTCAATGTCAAAATTACCACTACCAGCTAACAAGCTCTATTACTGCCTTCAATAACAGGCCAAAGAAATGAGATTCAGCAAAATGCAGGACAAATCTTCACACGGGTTATATTGCAGCGATGCACCAACACAAAGTCTTGTGTTGCCACTGCAAGCCTCCAGGAATTACAGAAGGATGTACACGTTGGTTTGAAGCTATTAATTGTGGAGTGGGTAGGAAGTACCTTTGGCCTGTGGCAACTGCTCTTCCTACTCACTTTAGCAAACATCATTTATTTGCCATAACAATAAAGGGCCAATTTCCTTCCTTCCTGCATGGATTAACTCTTTGTTCACAAAGCTGCAGCATCAAAGACAGCAATTCCATTTTCATATCCAAAACTTCTTGCACATTTATCACAAGACGGTTTCTAGCCCAATAAAAATTCTTTCAGTGATACTTAACAGCTATGCTTTGGAGAGAGGCTCAGTACTTGCTTTAAACACAGAAGCAAAGGTTACTCTGAGGAGTTCTTCACCCATGAATTGTGCTGGTTACCTTTGCTTTACCATGTGCCACTCACCTGTGAAGAATTCCTGCTCGATGAATGCAGCTCACTGCTGACGCAATTTGAAACAGATACCAAACCACCATCTGCAAAGGTAGGAACAAAAGCCTTACGTGAGGCTCAAAACCAGACCCCCAAAATCCCATACGTCCCTGTCACACACAGAGAGAGCCTGACAGTATCATTTACAGGCTTGGTTTGGAAATCTCTCATAATCTCCAAAAGGTAGATTGTGTTCTAGTGCTGTTCATAGTGTCCATCCTGACAAGCATCACAGAATTCAATGAGTGAAAAGACTTGGGAATAACAGCTAATGACCACCTGCGAAAGATCCACAGTTGGGCTCTCTGGAATGTGAACTGCCACAATTTAACATTCACCATGAGCCAAAGGCCTTAAAAGTCATTATGTCAGATAAGTAAATGAAATGAAAGCAGACAGCAGAAAATAAGTTAAAATTAAAAGAAAAGAAAGAAAAAGGAGCATGAAAAAAATCCATGGTGAGACAGATTCAAGGTAATTACTCAGAAAAGAGACTACAAAATGGTTAAGAAGAGAGAGAAATTGAGTACCAACCAGGAAGAAACACAGAAAGAGGTTTTAAAGTTAAATGTTAGCCAAGATGATAAGGTAACCAAAGTCAGTTAAGTGGTCTCTTTCATTATTCCTCCCTTGTAAGTTTATACTGCTTATAGACAGCCAAAAAGGAAAATTAACAGTTTCTGATAGTCCATAAATGCTTGCAGTACTCAACAGGACAGGAAGGATGTCAGTCCCCAGATATACACTGAAATTGCCCACCAGCACTATGGAAAAATGTTGCATAAAAGCTCAGATAACCAGAGAGATCCCCAGAAGACCAGGCCAGCCCCACTGCTCCCTCAAACCAGAGAGATCCCCAGAAGACCAGGCCAGCCCCACTGCTCCCTCAAACCAGTCCCAATTACCTCTTCTTCAAATAACTTGTCTTTCTGCCGCAGAATCTTATCGTAGAGGTTCCCTCCTGCGGGACAGAGAAAGACAGAGAGGTTCATCTTGGTTAACAGCAGCAGTTACTCTTGCTTAGGGACTGCTGGGATACTCAAATCCCCCAGAGATCTGATGAATCACTACAGCTCTCCCTCAGCACTCATCACTTATGCTGATCAGGCACTCACAAAATTAAGTTCATCCTTCACCTGAGAACTTCACGGGCATATCTAAGCTTAAGCAGAGATGGTTCTCTTTTAACATCACCATTTAATGCTCTCTGAGAAGTGAATCAGTAGGATAACCTAGCAGTTCCTACTTTTTCACCTGTAAGCGCTTCTTGGGATATGTAAATAAACATTTATAACCTGCACACAAAATCACAGGAGATTGTCCTCCCCAGCATTCTATAGAAATAAATAATACTTTGTTGGTTGTTTTTTTAAAGAAAAGCAGTTGTAACTTCAGAGTAGTCCCTGAAAGCACAAGTTACTGCCTTTCCCTGCTCTGCCCTGCCTCTCTCCTTCATCTGCCCTGCCAAATGCATCGATGCAGAATTCACAAAGCGTTGACAACAGCAGCACCATCAACAGAAGCCTGAAACCAGCACCCTTCAGGGCACCTCACAACTTCAGGACACCAGGCTGAAAATAAAGGAGGGCTAAAAGAAATGATGCTGAGGGCTGCAGGCAGCGAGACTCCCCGTGAGATTCGCATCCTACCAGTAAATCCCAAATCCCTGATCACATCCTGTTCCTATACCATTTTCCCATCATCACATACTATGTCCTAACAATAACAGAACACCAGGCCCTTTCCCATTCCCACGGGTATGGCGCAAGCCAGCTTTCTGCTGCGTGATTTCCGTGTGCCTCTCTGTAAACCACGACACCAACTCAGGTCGCAATGGCCCTTTTGTCTCCTTGAGGGACTTATTTCAGACCTCTATGTTAGGAGATTTATCCAGTATCCTAATTATGATTTCCTTTGGTTGGTTTCTTCTCATTCAGCCTTGCTATAACCTCTCAACATTTGTTTTTTCTGCCTTACATTCACATTTGCAAATTATCTACAAATCACTCTTCACACTCACAATTTAACCAAAGTATTCACTTCTGCCTCTTTTTACAAACCTCTTTCCTAGCAATTCAGACCACACAGGCTTTTAGTGAATTCTGTTCCCCATCTCCAATTTTTTGCCATCTTTTTAGCAGCTTTTCTGAATCAAAGAGCAGCACGACAGGTACTATGTCACCAAAATCCCACGCAAGGAGACAAATTAGCTCTTGACTCAGATAACCCACACCTCCATGTACACATACTAAAAAGAAAACCAAATCACTTTCTTCTTTGTTTCATCTAATCACATCTAACCTTCTGGCACTTTATTCTCTCTTCAACAAATGCATGCTATAGGGTATTTTTCCCAAATCTATTTCAGATGTATTCACTGACGTTATCCCATGATAAATCCAAGTCTTATGATGCCATGATACACATACAGGCAAATAAACCAACAACTTGGCTGCCTCCCCTGTAAAATGGGGGCAATATTTACTCAAATTTGAAAGTCTTTCCCAGATCACCAAAAGAGATGTGCCAATCAAACAGTAAAAACTCTGGATTCTGAGGTGTATTTGATAGCAACCAGTCCACCCTTACCTTAAGGATTACTCACAAACTATCTTGGACTTCTACGCTGTAACAAAAGCCACAGAAACAGCTGGTAACACATTGGCAAAACCAGTAACTGTAGTCTGAACTAGATATCCTCTTTCTCATGTCCCTAGTTCTGTACCACTCAGACATATTCAGGCAAAGCAGGCTATATGCTCATCTCTTCATTAGTGTCCTGAAGTACAACAAACAGTTTATAGACTTTAACAAACATGTACAACCAGCAGCATCAGAACTGTGCAGCTTCTCTCCATGCCCTCCAGGCAGGCGTTCTGGGGCAGCTAAACAACTCAGAGTACTCCCAAAATAAATGGTGCATCGAAGAGCTAACATTCCCCTTCTCTTGCACTGGACTCCACCCTGCATGAGAACAAAAAGCAGAGAAGCAAAACCAGCTTTGGCCAACCTGCCAACCAGGGTGTTTGGCACCCTTCAAAAGCACTCTGCACAACTCTGTCGTTCTCCCCAACCTGTCCCAGTGAATGCAATCTGTCCAAGATGATGACAACACGATGACAGACTTTTTCACCAAAAAAAGTCACTGCTGGTGAGCCAAAGCTTAACATAACCCCCAAATGCACCAAGTCACCTAACCAGGGGAGCTGTCCCACTCATCATCCTAATAGGAACCATGTGGCAGTCCTAGGTGGGTATCCTGCTCTAGCAGTGTTAGCTGTATGTGACCTCCTCTTCCAGCTGTCTAAGAGCAGCTGCAATGCAGACCCTCATATCAAATCTTTCTCTCTATTCCCACTGTGACTGTTCGCCCTGCAAGCTCCAAACAAAACCATCTGATCCACTCTTGGATGGAACTTTCACCTTTTCTTCACCACCAGAAGGACCAGATTTTTCTTTTTTCATTAGTGAACGTAGAAGCTGATAGCACAAGGCAGAAAAAAGTCCCAAATGCAGTGCGCCAGGAGATTTTTTAAGCTTTGATTTATAATTGCCAAATGGAGAGGTCTATTTAAGTAATGCCACTGAAAAAACAGCCCTTCTCTGTACTGGCAGAGACATGCAAATATCCTCATAGTCTTTTCCCACTGTCCTCACTTCTCCCACTACGCCAGCTACTCAGGAGACTTGAGAAATCATCTACTGCCTGAACTGCCTGCACAAACTGCTGGCCTTCTTTCTCTGGCACCTGAGACACAAATAAATCAGAAGGGCTCTCAATCTCTTCTTCAGGAGCTACGCAGCAGAATTCACCTCCGCTCCCCAGAGGACACCCCAGGAATACTCCCTGCAGGTTCTGCTGAAGGAGGACTCAGCAACGTGGCAGCCACCTGTCTGTAAGTGGGAGTAGGGCTCTCACCATTACAGTACTCCAGCTCGATCAGCAGCGTGGTGTTGTCCATGAAGTGGTTGTAGTACGCGATGATGTTCTCATGCTGCAGCAGGGCAAGGATAACGATTTCATTCAAAGCATCCCGACGCTCCTTTTCTGACAGCCGGGTCAGGTCCACCTCCTTCCACACTACAAGTGAGTCATCCTGAAACACAAAAACATCTTTTAATTAAAAACACACCACTGTGAAAAGAACAGTATGTGCCTTCATAGCAGGAAATTCAAATTTCAGGAAAGGTAAAGAGACTTTCCTGTCTCTTACAGATTTCAGACAAAGATTCTTCTCAACAATAAGTTTTGAGGTTTTCTGTTGGTTGCAATGGCCTGAAGCCATCTTTCTCACTGGCCAGCATTTGCTTTGGAGAAAGAAAAACCCAAACCAAACCAACACAAAACCAAAAAAACAAAACCAAAACAAGGTTTCCTGGGAAAGACGAGTGTGATTCGTTTCAATAAAGGGAGAACAGTGTACTCCAATCTCACAACTGCAGGATACCATACAAGACTATAAGCTATTACAAATACCCAGGCATTCCTTAAAAAAAATAACAAGAACCTATTTAGTTTGCCCTTGCTAGGCCACACACGTTGTCCAATGTGCTACAAGTGATCTGTTAAGTGAATGCTGTTCACTTACAACTGTTTGAGCCGTGACGTTCTCAGGGTGGCTTTCTCTAATAAAAAACTAAAGAACTTCCCTTGGGAACCAAGGCAAGCGTTTTGCTTTGACAGCTGCTAGAAAGCACCACAATGCTCAATCTGGATGAGATTAAATGACTTGGGAACAACAAGAGGACTGGCTTTTCAGCCAGTTTCCTCCAACTACGTGGAGATGCTGATCACGTGAAAGAGTTACCTGCAAGAGATAGCCCCATGTCCTCTGGGAGTGGAATAAAACAGAAAAACGAGGTATCTCTTAGCTTCAGAAGAGTCCTCCCAATCTCCCTACGAAACTTCAGTGGACTGAGACTGTGGCACTCAAACGTGTCAAAACCCAAACCCTGCTGCCCTCGACACCGAGAGCTGAAATCACCACGTCCCACCCGGGCTGTGCCCGCCGGGGGCTGCTGTCGCCCAGTGGCTGTCAGGCCAGGGGGCAAGCCCCGCTACGGCTCTCCGGGCGCCGGGGCCTCCAAGCACAC